>NW_010322671.1:31414-99648 GCF_000700745.2 Antrostomus carolinensis
CAGCAGGCCATTCTAGGAACCATAAAACTCTCAAAAGCAGTCCTACCCAGTAAACTCAATAATTTTCCAAGGAAGTTGCAAATAATCTTTGCTCCATGAATTCAAAACACTTGTGAACTCCAGCTATCACCCACTTATGCCCAGCAGACACCAGGAAAGTTGGTTGCCCTACCATTACATCCTAATATTACTCAGAACCTTTTAAACACCAGAATTTGTTTTGACAAGAGCTCCTCTCCAGCTCAGGTAACAGGTCCCTCAAACTTGTTGAGGAACAGTGGCACTTGAATGATTAGCACCACTGTGAGCAGCATTAGCAAATGTAGAGGAAACAGGATTATTTCTGCATTAAGGCAGAAGACAAAGGGATTGTCGATCATAGTAAAATAATCATGAGTGTATAAATGATTACTAGGTCTGTATTTCTTCTTAGGCAATAGTTGACGCAGAGACAATGAGATATTTGCAAGATACAAGTCAGATATTCAATTTAATTAAAATAAATATTTCCAAAAAGATATCTAAAGCCAAGCAAGGTCCCCATTCAGATAGGTAACTATATTCCTTTGTTAATAAGGTCCATGATTTAGGGCATCAGAAGAGGGAATTAACTTCTTATCATAGGATAATTCTCTACTTATTGCTATCAGCCATGAGATATAAAAACAGAAACTCCCTAAGGTGATAGAATTCAGAATTTTTGAAATGAGTTTGGATGTTTGTTTGAAATGAGTTTTGGATGTTTGCTGGAAAAAAATACTTGATGGGTAGTGGCTGTAATGATTTACAGAAGGCATTTCCAACATTGTTTTTCTGGGTACTTTCATCCCCAGTTTTCAGCCCTTGGAGCTGTTGTGCAGGCAGGGGCTTCCAGCTGGTCCCATCACCTCCTTGGTCCCCAGACCAGGCCCCAAGCTGGGTGCATTGCGTTGAAGTTACTTATATAGGGAAGAAGTTATTTATATAAGTAGATAATAAGGAGGCACCCTTTGCAGCTTTGACATAACCAGATATATTCTGACAAAGAGTAGTGAGAACTTTGTACCATTAAATACAGCCCCTGGAAATAGCTATGGATTAATATTTCCTTGACACAGTTGCCATTTTTCTAAAGAGAAAAACTCAAAAAACGGGGTCAAATGCACAGCTGATGTAAGTCAAAATAGTCCCTGGACCGCAAATGGAGTTGACATACAATTTACACCAGATGGGAGCCTGACTTTGCAAAGCAATGGCTGGAGGCTAAATGATATTCTTGAAAGTTGCAAAGCCTTGGATTATGAAATCTTTCTCAATATATTTCCATTTCAGCTCCTTCCAGTATCATTTGCTCACAGCAGTCTGAATGCAGAAGAAACATCTATTTCATTATCTCAAATAGCTTGTAAATGTTTTTTAAAAATTCCATTGTTTGCACACTGTAAGGACCCCAATGCACCCTAACAACTGTTTGACCTGAATATATTAAAAATATTGTAATTTTTTGTTACATATCCCAAGGTTAAAAAAAAAATAAAAATCAGGCTATGGCTTATTAGTTTTCTCTTCCCTGCTTCTTATAAAGGTTTATTTGACAGAGCATAAGATAGTGGTAAAATCCTAAGGTAAAGGTTAAACTCTGTTTTATTATGTTTACAGGATTTAAAGGGTAAATCAGGAAGTGCTTATTTAACATCAAGTGAAAGTGGTGGATTAGTAACCAGACCGAGACTTAAAAGCATCCTTAATCCTTAAAATCTCTGAGGGTGAAAGGTCACTCTTTAACACCAGGTTGTGTAAAGAATGAAGCAGACAGAAGCTTCTGTTTCATCATTGCCCAGTTAATCCACTGAGGAAATGAGCAGCATTGGTTTTTGCTAGGTAAACTCCTCCTAAAACCAAGGAAACAGAGGAAAGCCTGAACAGGAAATAATTAAAGTAGGTTTATTCCACGAACACAGCAGAGCAGTGCAGGAGATATTTTAAACTGTTTTAGAAATTACGATTCTGTGACTATTAATCGTCTGTCTTGATTACATTTTCATCACTCCTTATTTTCATTATTCTTTTAATGATTAAATTAACGCTCAGTATTTTATTTGGAGAGAGATGCAGAACAAGACAAACGTTTTCAGAGGCACAATGGGTCACTTCCAATAGACACTGTTTTATGTTCTGTATCTTTTGGCATCTTGTGGATTAGAAAGCACAAATGTGGCTCATAAATACCCTATCTCATTTAAACTTATGAGTTCTGGGAAAATAATTAAATGCAGCTCTTTTATTGTGTTACCACAGTGATGTGTGTCAAAGAAATTGGTGCGGGGGAATATAGTTTGCAACATTTCTCCTCTTTTACTCTGTAATCTCTAGCAAGTGGTAGGAGTCAAGATTTCACTAGCTGTTTCAGCTGAGATTAAAATGGGTTTTGAAGTTCACAGTAGCGGGGATAAAACAGCTCAACAAAGCTTTTCTCTGCAAATGTAATATAAAGTATAGTATGTTATAGAAAATGTTTAGAGCCCACTAGTTAGTAAATTTACCCACTTCTTGTATAGACAAATCTTAACTTATTTTTGGCAAATCAATATGAAAATACAAAGCTCTCACATATTTCAGCTACTAGGGAACAGTACGACCAGTCTTTCAATATTTATATTGAGCTTGCCTTTATTAAATCGCTGGTGAAAAATAAGAGGATTCACCCAAGCTGTAGTTTCATCACATAAAACAGCACAGACATTTATCTTATAAAATTACAGAACTGTAGCTCCATGTAGACTGATGGAGCTGAGCTGCATTTGGCATTAGGATCTGATTTTCTTGCCTAAGGTGTTTATGACGCATACAGTTGCTAATAGCTTATGCAGTTCATTTTTTACAGAATCTGTGGTTTAAGCATAATGCTTGGAACTTCTGAAATATTACTTTTCTTTTTTAAAAATTGCAGAGTGTTCAACATGAATTATAAAGAACGCTTAGTTGCACACATTTGAGATCTGCCTCAAATGTTTCACAGTATTCATTCCTACATTTGTGGTTCCATTTTATCAAAATATTTTCTCAATTAAGCAAAAATAAAAGCAATAAAATAACATTTTGTGACCTAAATGAATGTTTGGGTTCTCTGAGGATACTTTCTAACAGATATGCACTCTCAGAGCACCAGCACAGAGCTGAAACAGCCCTTCGGTATTCAGAGGGATCAAATTAGGAAGAAAATATTCTTTACTGCAAATAAAGGGATAAAAAAAGCTCATATAGCATGTTTTGTATCTCCCTGGATATTTTTAGCTTAATTTCCTAAAGTAAAGTTTTGTGAGCAAATCATCTATTTGCCTTTACGCCCTCTTTTAATTTTCCACCCAATGGCGACTTCTGAATGTGTTTGACAAATGCACAGTAATCCCAAACTTCCTAATTATGTTCCTACAAATTTCATTAAAATAAATCACTCCATAGAGGGAAGAGATGCTTAAATTACCCAACTCATGGAAAAGTTGAACCAAGTGGTTTTGAGAGTTCACAGTGGGGAGAAATTTCTGAAATGCCTGAATTGTGAGGAAAAATTCAAAACAGAGTTGGTAACTACAAACTTATAGGGAAGCAGGATTTGTTAGTTCTGAAGCTCATAAAACTGTCTATTCTGTTTGTTTCCTGACCCATCAACACACATACATATTCAGTAGTAATAGTACGTAGTACAGAGCTGTGAAACATAATGATAGCTAAAACATAATGATAGCTAAAACATAATGATAGCTAATGGTACCTAATTGCAGGTATCAAGAAATATTAGCTATTTTTTGGTGTCTGTTAATTTTCTAGGTGAGGGGTAGTGGATAGTTTCAAAGATGCTGTATCAAAGCTGTATATGAAGAAAACCATTTATATACTTTTAAGTATTTAGTAAAAAAGGTAATTTTGGGAAACAAAGAATATTATTAATTATTCTGAATAGAACAATTTGTGGAAAAAACCAAAATAATTTCAGAGCAGTTTTTTTTTCCAGAATTATTAGCATGTACCTGACATCCCTAAAAGGCTTTGCAATTGCTTATAATAAATCCTAATATTCCTGAGTGCTGAAATCTGGTCTTCAAACCACTGCTATTGTAAGAGTTAGAAAAGAAGGAGCAAACTAACAAATGAGGCTTAAAGCTACAACTTCCATGGTCTGGATTCTCACACCGATCGCAAGGCAGCAATGCCTGCCAGTTACAGAGTTTAAATCACAAAACCATTCTCTTGCCTGATCCTACCTACTTCAGCACATTTAAAATATGAATGAGAAATGAAGTATAAGACAATCATTTTCAGAAATACTTAGTTCGTAGTTCGTAAGCTTTGAGGCAAACAGCTTGAAACCCTTTGACGTGATTCCCCTTTGTTAAAAAAAAAATCAAAAATAAATTGGTCTAGCTGCGCAATGAATTACGTCAGAGCCCAGCACACAAGGAAGTAACTCTGCAGTCTCCATCCTTTAACAAGTTAAGAATCAAGAAACATCCAGTACTACCTCCATACTAGAACCAGGCATGTAAAAAATTACTTATGTTAGTAAATTATCTGAAAACAAGTTTTGAGAAAAATAGCTTTACATGTATTCATCAAAGGAACTTCGCTTCAGCTGTGGCTTCCTCATTTCTATTTAATTTTCCCTAATACTAATACAATAGAATCACAGCATTTGTTAGTAATGTAAGGCAGTAAATGCAGGCAACACTATGTTTCCCAGATAGCAGACTTCCAGATACAACTAATAGAGAAGTGAATTTCAGTGTCACTTCATGCTTGAAGTTGTTTGTGGTTTCAAAAGTAAATAAGTCTAAATTTTCAATAAAAAATATTTTTGTATCATTTTCTACTAACAAATAAGTTCTTTCATTCCTAAGTAGTGGTTCAGAACACAACCAAAGCATACATTTGGAAATTATTCAGTTATTTTTGCATGATTTGTTGCACTATTTATGCAATTCAAACAATAGCTCAATAATATTTTTTATTGTTGATCAAAATTAATGATCAACATGAATCAAGAAACCAATATATTGTTTTATTAGTTTACATCAATTAATAATGCAGAAGATCCCCTAAGATTACACCCAAAGACACTTCTACATTGACATTCAGAAATGTCACAGTCCAAAACAAGTCTACAGTTCAGAAACAAAATCAGTAGAACTTTGGGATTCTGAAAGACAGCAAAAATGACAGAAAAATGAGAAAAGAGGTAAGGGTTATTCACTCAAACAATCACTCAGACAATATATTTTCTGAGTTCTGTGGTACCATTTACACAAGCAAGAGCTAGTTTTAGGAATACAGAATTGAAAGGATGAGAATCTCTCTCCCTCACCAAATACTCTGTTGAGAGACATAAATGCAGTCCCTAGAAAAGATGTTCTTGTCACACTTGAAAAGAACCCAAATAATTTTTATTTTTTTTTAATAATTGGAAACCAAATATGAACAACCAGCATCTCAGTTATCTACAATAATTAAGCAAGAAAAATGTGCTGCCTTTCATCCCCCGTTTTTGAATATGCAATATGAAAAACTAAACCATAGCCAAAGAGTATTACAACAGGATTAATTTATCTCCAAACACTTTTCCCAAATATAATAACACCATTGAAAGCAATGCACTCTGGAAACATGCGTGCATACATGCACCTAGTGTACTCAGTGGTACATTCCAGCACCCAAATTCTGCTTGGAGTGAGGGTGACACAACAGTTATCTATGCCAGCCCCCAACTTCTTCCTCCAAACCCACATGGAGCCCTATTAAAATTTATGGAGCTCCATATGGGTGTACATGTCTGCCTAGGTAAATCACTGGCAAGATTAGAACTATAATTACCATTATTAGGAGTGTCTAGTACATTTTATATGCTAACAAAATGCACCAAGTATGCTGACAGTAATGTACGGACTTCGCAATGCAATATGTGGTTAGTCTGAAGGGCTCGTCAAAGTCTGGTCCTTCATGTCTTTCACAGTCAACACCCCCCTCCCCGCACCCCCCCCCGAGTTCTCCAGTATCTCTGAAGCTCAGATATCTCTGATACAAAACTAGATCTTTCTTTCATGATTGCTTCTAGGCATATAGTAGTGGACGGATGAAAAATAATAATTTGCTAATACAGGAAAACAGTTACAGAAATCCCCCCCTGTTATTAATTTGAATAGAATTGCTGGGAAAAATAAAACTTTATGTCCTTTATCAAAAAAATCTCCCATGCTATTCAAAGTCTTTAATTTTGGTTGTCTTAATGTATTTTTCATGCAAGTCATAAAGTATGATTTTTATGTTTATTATGGCTTACACACAAAATTATATCCAAAAAGCTTTATAGGTACTAAAGTATGACATCCTTTACTCCACCACACCCTAATATGAGAACAATAATTCACTCATAAAGATTGATAGCTGGCATTTGTCTTGAAGTTGTCCAATGATTGCATGAGAATTAAAATAAAATTATCTTCTCACCAAAGGAGTTAGTTATACCTGCGGGCCAGGGTTGAGGTGGAGTTATGATGAATCATGCATTGGGAGGATCTCTAGCTTTCAATGAAATTAGTAACTTCCTTGCAAATTAATTTAATTACACCTAACAAAAAATCACTGCTCACAAAACATGCAACTTTGGAGGTCTAAAAGCAGGGGATGCACTATTCAAGTCAACAGACATTTCTGTATTTTCCTCTCTTTCCCCACATGTATTTGCACACTGTCTTGGATGGATGAAGGAGGAAGAAGTGCTGCTAGAAGAGACAACAGAGAAGTTGTTCCATGACTTCTAAACTGTAAGTTGGTTTCTCAGCATGTACGAATTCACACAGTGCTTTTAGCTTGAATAGAGCTACACTGAGTCACACTGACGTGCGACCTGACCAAAAACCTAGGCTTCTTCTAATAAAAAGAGTGAATTAGAAATTTTGAAACAATTTGGCTCCAAGCAATGTTTCTTACAGGTAAGATTTATGAGAACAATAACAACTAAGGGAAATTTTAGTTCAAAAATTCATTAGCAGTCCATGGTAATCATGGTCCTTTTCTTCTCTTTTCCACAGACAGAATAAAAGCCAAGTTCGCCTGAAAGAAAAAAAAGATCTTCGCCATTTCAGAACTCTGCATCTGCAGCAAGTCTTGGCATTGTCTGCAGAGGAGGTTTTGAGCTCAAAAACTTCAATGGCTCCTTCTGGTTTAAAGCAAGTGTTTGACACCTCCAGTATAACCTTCCCTTTGCTGAACTTCATCTCCAAGATCACAGATGTTGCCCTGTTTCATTGCATGTGGGTCATAGCTGCTATGATAGTGCCAGCAGGTTCTTCCCTGTCTGATATCTCTCACTTGGGGGTAGGGAGGGTGTTGCCTTCTAACACTTGAAACCTTCATTAGCCACGAAAATCTCTTAATGGAGACATTCTCTGAAGCTTCCTTGTCATGAGCAGATTTGATTTGAACTTAGCCAAGTCTAACCTGGCTGGCATCTTTTATTATATCAAACATAGTGTTACGGCAAAGGACTAAGTTCAGTGATAGATAGTTATAAAAGATTAAATATCAAGAGGTAGCTCATTTATTTCCCACACCTGATTCAGTTTAAAAGACTTCAGGACCACTGGTGAGTTTTCTTCAGTCTAGACAGACAAACTTACAGATGGATAAACTACAGAAGTATATGCTGATGTACACATACTATTGAGCATATTGTGCCTATAAAAATGCACTTTTTCTGAAAAAGACGTTGTTCCTATGCTGTAATGCATCTGTGATTATCTGGAAAGTATTCAGAAGTACCTGTTCCAAAAGTAGGGCTTATCTATAATTTAAAATGAAGGAGAGTTTCCTTTAGGCAACACAGAGTTTGTGACACATGCATGACCCGCCCTGGATGTGTCCAATAGTTTGCCACCAGCAGTGAAGCCTTTACAGCATTTTCACCTCCCTTAAAATAGAAAAGGTTTTCATTTACAATACCCAGTGGAAAACAATCTTGTTTTTGTAGAGGAAACCTAACAGTTTTGTGTTAATCATTGGCAGGAAAGCTCTTTTTCCTTCTTTCCCAGATAGGATGCCACAACACGCAGAGTTGAGGAAGGAGAGGCACAGGGCTTGGAGGAGGGAGCATGGAGTCAGTCTGCGAGCACAAGGCTGAATTGTGAGATATAGCTGCAAAACCTCAGGAAATCCTTGTCTTGTTCCAAGGCCAACTTTGCTTTAAAAGTAAAAAAAACACAACCAAAAAACCCCCTCACTTTATCACAAAGAACTCAAGACGTGAAGCACTGGCAATACTCAGAGGTGGCACCTAGGTAATTTAACAACATCATCAAACTACAAGACTTAGAATTTGATTTATAACAATGGCTAACCCAATAAAATGGTAAAGCAAGTCAATACGCAGGCTCAGAGACTTCTCCAATATTTTTTACCCCCTAGTACTTCGATGATGCAGTCATCATAAAACATTCCAGACATGTCATGCTCAGTAGAACCTATGGAACAACAAAACCTCACCTGTATCCTTGCAGAGATCAGGTCATTCTTCATTAGAGCCGTGTAAACCTATTTACAAGATCAGGGTTTTTTTGTGGTAACAATGAAAGGAGAGGGAAAAAAAACTCCAAACCCCAACCTCTTGATCACTGCGTGTATGAAAACAACTCCTAGTAAGAAGGATATTTTTTTCCATGAAAGTGGTAAGTTTTCAGGTGGAGCAAAAAAAAAAAACCCCTAAGAGTTCAAATCCTTGTAAATTGACATTGCTATGCTGATTTATGCCCATTGAGAGTTGTCCCTTCATAATTTGTTCCAGGTTGGAATTTTACTATGGAGAAATATGCACATTCTTCTAAAGCCAAGGAAAAATACACCCATCTAAAAGGATAGTTTCCATGTAGTTCTATTTTTGATCACTTTAGATATTTTAGGCTACGTCTTGCAATCATCCTATTTATGGGATCAAAAAGAAGTAACCTAGATATGTGAATAAAGTTAGTAAAGTCATTGGTCCAGACAGGACTCAGGCTGCTAAGTACATGATGATTGATATTGGACACATTTCTTTCTTGGCAGGGAGTTTTGGCTTTCAGCTACACCGTACTGACATCAGGCACATTAAAAGTGAACCCAAATATCTGCTGAAATTTGCAGAGATGTTGAAACATTTTCAACTCTGAAGCCAAAGATGTGTCAGCTGAGAAAGCTGAAGTCTACCTTCAACTTCTTTCATTCTAATTTGAGGAAGAAATGCTCAGCAAACTTGTCAAGTCTAAGCAAGCTCTTTTACAACCCACTTCTCTATTTTCTTGTGGCAGGAGTCCACCAGTAACAATCTTCATAAAAGCAATAGAAAGGTCAGCTGTTGCATCCATTTTCCAGCCCTGGATACAATCCCAATGCACAAAAGTGGGTTCAGAACCTTAATCCATATTTCACTTTCTGTATCAGGCAAAGAAGACAAGTTTTAGGCCCATCTTTTGCTGAGGCAAGTGATTTCCAGAGAGCTTACTTGCTCAAGAGATGTATTACAGAACAGAAGCATACTTATTATCTTTAGACAACCTCTCCTCTCCAAGCCCTCTTGCAGGGCTTTGCAACTTCCTGTTCTCAGCTCTGTTAATATATTTTCTGCTTTCACGTCTCCTTTCTAGTGCCACTGTATTCAAGTGCTGATCAGACACCATCAATCGGCCACTGCACCACAAGCTGTTTCAGGAACCCCAGTAGAGAAAACATGCTAAATACCTGGAAACTTTTAGACTAAGAAACCACAAGTCTTGATGTGTGTGCTGCTTAACCAAAAACTGCATTCAAGTTGTAACTGGTTGCTCAGTTTGGTGTCTGTGGTAACAGAGATTGCTCAGTTTAATTATTTGCTCTTTGGTGTGCAGGTTGCAGGCAGGAGTTCTGCTGTTTTCCATTACTTCAAATACTACCAGGGTTTCAATAGCTTGCTTTTCTTTACAAGCATTGGAGAAATTAACCTGTATGGCCTTTTGACACCCTGTCTTTCAAAGACCCAACAAAATAATTAATTTATCCTTAGTGGACAGTTTCATATATGCTAGAACGATGATAAAGCAAACCCCTTTCCCCAGACAATGTCTTTTTGGAGTAACACAGCATTGGTATGGTTTTCATGTAGGTACTTTGTATTTTTATTATTGATTTTTCTTAACTTAATTAATCAGTTATATGTTTATTGACTTGAGTGTCTTGCATTTTAATGTTACAATGAATAATTTGTTCAATAAATTCTTTTTTTTTTTTTGACCACACCATGGTTTATATTTTAAATAGTTATTAAAGCAGGTTGAAAAAACAGTTACAAAACAAGTTCTAAATAATGGAAATGCTGATTTAATTAATTTTTTATATTTAAAAATATTTTGGAAGAGAACCACATTACCACCTTTTTTTTTTCTTTACTCTGTACAGATGGAGTTTCAGATGTTCTTTCAAAGCTCACAGGCAGACACAGACACTAACTTGGCATTGCAGCCATATCTGGTAACTCCTGCTGGATATTTCTTAAGCTACTTCAGGGTCAAAAAAACAGATCTGCAGAAAGAACTCATGAACGTATCCTTACAAACTGTTTCCTGGGCTGCATGAGCCCCCAGTTACAAGTTTACGTCATAGTTCATGCAGCGGTACAATTCCAGATACAATTTCTATTTGAGATAAATAAACAAAATTTCAAAAGTAATATCATGCTTTCAACTATTTAAACATTTCAGTATTTACACTTTCATTTGAATCTGAATTGAAATTAAAGATGATTGAAGCAGTAGTAGATTTTTGGTTTTGTTTGTTCATTTGTTTTGTTTTTAAACTGGTTCCATCAGAGAGGAAATAAAGTTTAACTGTTTATATGAAGATAATTTGCAAAGTAAATTATGAGACTGGAGTACAATTTAAAGAAATCTTTGTGTTAACCTTTCACATGAAGTACCTCTTGCGGTACAAAGAGCAGAAATAGCCTATGCACCCTGACAAGGGTGCTAGCCTTCATTTAGAAACTATTCAAACAGCAAAGTAAAATTATTTGAAAAAACAATTTAAGGGTTTCCCTCTAAGAATCTTGTCCACAGATATTGGTAAGAGGCAACATGTATGAGTACATATACTGAGATAAGAAACTTTTTTTTTCATGGTCTGAGATGGGAGAAAGCTGAAAATGAGAAGCATTTTGTGTAGCAACAGCATGAGAATAGTATTATTGTTCATGTGCTTTTTTTCTTTTTTTAAAAAAAAAACACCAAAAGATTTTGTTGCTTTTCTGAAGACCAACCAATTTACACCAGGAAAAGATACAAAAACGGACCTTATTTTCAGAAAATGGGCAGATACAAGCATGTTTCAGCCGACTACTTTAACTAACCAAAAGGTTTCAGGCCACATAAAGACTACAGTGCACATGAATTAAGATGTGTACTAAGAACAATGGGGAAAGAGGTATTGAAAGATAAGACATTGTTTAATGGGTTGTGTAATCTGATAGTTCACATCACGTGATGTAGAAGCTGGATTTTGCAAGCGTATGATATCAGAATAAGAAAGCAGAACAAAATGAATGTTATAAATAGTCTCTAATGATGACACCTACAACAAATAACTAAAAGTAACTTTCAAGGAAGAAGCTCTTAGGAGCTTGCCTTTACTACTGAATCTGAGCTGAACCCCTAAGAGAAATGTTTTCCAGCAGCAATGAATTTCTGAAGTACGCATTTGCACTTTGTGTAGACACAGAATAGAAAGAAGAGATTGCTGGAAATTCAGACATCCATTTTGCTGAAAGTGATGTGTTTTCCCAAAGCCAACTAGAACAGTTTAGAATATCTGAAGACTTATCTGGTAGGAAATCTGTTTGCATACATAATTCAATATCAATTAGCATAAATGAGCTTTGGACACTTGCATAACTCGGAGTTTAAGCTCAGGCTTTACCCTATTGAGAACAGACATCTGAGGCAGGCACAGCTATGAATCATCTGAACCAATTTGCCATCAATTATTTTGTAGTGGGAATGAGAGGCAAATAAATACTTTTTGAGCAAAAAATTCCTTTGTGACCTTAGAAGTTCTCTACAGAAAAGTTCAGTTCCAACAAACTGGCATTTCCCAGCAAAAGACACGGAAACCTCCTGCCTGCCCCCCAGCCCAACCATTTCATATGAAGATGTTACCAACAGAAAAGCGAGTAAATGCTAATGCTTAGCCTCAGGTCTTGATCAACTCAGACTTGGACAGGAGATGAGAATTTGTCCTAGAAAGTGAAATATTTCTGCAGTTATATGACTCATCCTGCACACCTGGCAGTCCCAAACACAGAATTAACTAACACAAGAAGACTTTCAGAGTAGATTTCATCACATTATTTTTTGTGGTAATATCTCATCCTTTTCTTGTTCTTTTTCATGACCACCACTTCAGTTACAGCATTTCAGTACAGTAAATGGAGCTCTTTTATAAGAAAACACAAGTATGCTTTGTGTTTTTGCCTTTCTGTAGAGCAAAGAGATAATAGCAATATTGATATGAGTTAGATTTGTCCATTATCTACTTATAAGTTACATTGCTATTGGTTCTGATATACAGCCAGGTTGACCCTTAAAATAAAACAAGGTTAACAGCTAGTAAAAACCATAATTAACTGAAAGGCCAAGGTACTAGGTCCCTTATAGTCAACAGCTGAGCCTCATCAGCCCTCCTCATCATGGGTGTTTTGTCCAAACCAAGAAGGTGGGAACTGTGCAAAAGTAAGTTTATAGCTAGTTAAGATGTTTTCAGTGAAGAAACAAATTGTTTAGCAGCATCTAAAGCCACCTGCTCCAGTAGCTGGAGCATTTGGTAGTCAGCATGTAGGAAACAGATCAGCCTTGCTGATCTCGCACAGCCTCCTTGCCCACAAATGGCCACAACACAGGTATCACACAGATTTGCTCTACTATGTAATTTTTCTACCCCAATAATAGTGACCTTTTCTGTATTCTCCAGTAGCTCCTGTGACCTGTGTGTTTCCTTCACTGATCTACATCATTGAACTCCATAGCATGAATATCGCAGCATCGTGTTTAATTTGATTAGTCTTGACAAGAAATATGAAATATTAAATTTCATATCACAAGGGATACCAAGCATGTGAGGACTGTTTACAATAAAACAGGATATGGAAAAAAACTAAATTTGGGCAAAATAAATTAATAAATAAAAAAGACAACTAGGACAAGCTGAGTTTGGAGATAGCTAAACAGTAAGCCTTCAAACACTGTAAACCGAGATATGCGTATGCTGAAATGAATTTACTGTTCCTTTACCCTCATCTCTTCCTTTCAATGCAGATATTGCTGCTTTGTGACTCAGTTTAAATTACAAGTTTCAACATGAGGATGACTCTGTACAAACAAACGAAGAACCTAAATCCACCTCCCACGGTAAGACAGTGTTTAATTGTGCGTGTGGTTCCTTCCTAAAAACAAACAAACAAACAAACAAAAAAACAAAACCCCAACAAAAAAAAAAGACATCCATGCTGGCTTCTCAGCATGTTGCCACACCACAAAGGACATGGTGAGGTCACAGATGAAGTCATGGCAGAGTTAGAGTTAGGCTGGTCCTGCATTAGGAGAAAAGGGTTTTTAAAGAACAGAAGTTGGCTTAGGGCTGGGTATGGGGGGAAGGAGAATCAGCCACGAACTCCTGTCAGCCCTTGGATTCAGAGCTCCAGGAGAGCAGAGATCCTGCCATGAAACAGCAGCCTCTTGCTGTTTTCCTCCCATCCTCCCCACTTCCCTCCATCCTGGCACCTCCTGGGCTCCTAAGAGCTGTGGTAGGAAGAAGACCCATTTCACTGCTCTCTCTCCCTTACAACTCCTCTGGCTGTCTGCTATCCCAAACATCTGCCTACTTTGTAGATGCCCAGAGCTGGTCTTCAGAATAGTTAACTTTTACCTCAAAGCATCTCTGTCCTGAGTAGAGGCTACACTGAAATACAAAAGCATACTAAAATGTATTTATGTACATACACATGACACACTTTTCCAGGGAGATGACACGTAGTAACTGGCTATATTGGGTCACAAGTGGTTCTTGAAGTATTTTCATACCTGCTAATTGATATGAGTCAAATAGTAGATTGCTGTGTTTAGGATTGATTGAAAATACATACATGAGCAGAAAATTTCTCTATGAAATTCATAGTGCACTGGCATCATTAGGCATTTTTTCAATGCAAAAGTAATAATTATGTCTACAACATTCCATCCAATTTATTTTTCACGTACTTCTTACAAAGTAGTTTCTTTGATCTAACAGGATTCAAGGGAAAGAAGCAGCAGAAGAAACAGATTAGCAAGAGACAGAAAAAAAGAAAAAAGAAATTAAAATAAATAAATAAATAAATAAATAAATCTATCTTCCCAACCACTTATCATCTCCTTGAGATCCTGAAAATCTGACTATCTTAGTTGGCTTTATTGCAGAAGCAGCATAGAAAGAATAAACTGAAATGTAAACTCACTTGTAGTATATATATTTTTTGTCACTATGGTCTCGCGTCCCCTGTGGCCACAATCTCTTGCTTACCCCTTCTCTTGCAGGGGAAGGAAATATCTTGTCTTTGTTCTTCGGTTTCTGCTGAACCATTTCACATTTCCCTCCTGTTCTCTCTCCTGCTGTTCCCAGAGGGTAACCATGCACCAGATGTGAATGAAGCAAGTCACATATATGACTATAAATACTTCATCATGCAAATGCGATTTCTTTAGCCACATATAACAAAACGCTGTACATGTCAGACAACTCATTCACACTCCAGCTTGCAACTAATCAGCACTAATCAGAGTGATCAGGTTCACACTTCACTGAGCTTTCCCAGATTTATACTGCAGAGGACTTAGATTTCAGCATTCAGAACAGAAGTACGTGTACGCTTATAAGCAGGGAATAGGCGGCCATATGGGGCTCTTCGGAGAAAGAGCACTGAAAGTGTAAGGCAAACTTCAAAAAAAGAGCAAATTGGTTCCTCATGCCATCTTTTCCTCTTAAACTAGTGAAAGATCCAGAAAATAAAGCAGCGCCACTCTTCATCACTTTAACATGATAAGTGGAACAACAACATGACATTACCTGATGTTACCATATATTCTATGTAAAAATTATTTGTTTTTGATAAATCTCTTGTAAGGCTTTGATCTTCAGGTCTCATGAGTCATATTACAGAGGAATTTACTGTATTTAATTTAGAAATCATTTGAAAAGGTCTACTACATTCATTTCTCTCTGCACCCCTAGGAAGGGAGATCTCTAAATGAGGGAAGTAGAAACCAGTGAACTCTGTGTATGATCTAACTGCATACAATTATTCGTTCAACATTTAATAAAAATATCAAAGTAGAAGGAAAAAAAAATAAATTGCATAGCTTTAAGTAGCTATCCGATACATACACATAATTATGAGTTTTTAAAGGTTTTGGTTTGGAGAGAAATGCTGATTGAGGAATTTGTTGGAAACAACAAATGATCCAAAGGCTTGGAGACTTCAGTAACCTTCACATATGGTTTTCTTTGCTTTAGAAGTCAATTGTCAGGCTTAGTCTGAGATCACCCTCTTTCACCTCTGTTCTAATTAATTATTCATCTCATCTACCTGTAATAACCTAAAATTTGGGCATTTCATCTAAATACCCTTTGTACATAACAGAAAAAATGTTGTTGAAAGACAAGTGATCACCACTTCTGTGTTGTCTGTGGGAGCTAAGCTAAAAAAACTCACTCAGACAGGATGTGTGAGTCAGTCAGCTCGGTGAGATGAGTCTCATGTTTTCTGTCTTCATTTGAAAAAAATAAAAGTGCATAACTAATCTGGGAGAGTTTAGTGGTGTAGATACTGTATAAAAATTCAAGCAAATTCTCTGGAAAGTAAACTAGTAATGCTACCCATCAAATAATACAGGTCAACTACCCATAATTTTGGTATTATGCTCTTTGAGTTTATTTGTTTCCAAGTTATGAACATAAATGCTGAAAGAACATTTATGTTCTTTTTCAAAGTTTTCCTTTGAAAAAAATTATAAACAGAGTCATATATAGTCATATAAAGTCATCATTACTTCAGTGTTTCATTCAATAAAGTAGCTTATTTTGCTGAGGAAAGGGGAGCACACTGGAAATCATTCATCTTCCTTAGAAATACAAGTGAAAGACCCAGATGCTATAGAAGTGGGAAGCATTCCTGTGCTTAACTAGAAATATTCCAGACCTGTATATGGGTTAATATGCTGTAACTGGTATTTATTTAGATATGATGTGTTAACTTACATCATCTTCCTGATATGCCTTGCATGATTCTTACATCTTTATTGCACCATGACTACTATAAAATTGCCAATCTTCATTCAAAAAGTTCAGGAGATATTACTGAACGTGTGAACTGTTTACTGCACTTACATAGATATACATGATAAGCATTAAGGGGGTCTTAGCTGTACTTAAGTAGAGGCAAATCTATCAAACATTTGCAATCAGATGTACAAGTTACGAGATCAGAGCTGTTTAACAACACCACCACTGACCATTTACATTCTTCTACAAGTTGCTACGCAAAGGAAGATAACATGCTACATTTTTCATTTTGAGGATGTGAATTTGATATTTCTTCTGCTTTGAGGTGGCTGAAAAAAAACACAAAAACAAAGAGGACCAAGTTTCAAAAGTAAATTACATCATATGCACATAGCTCTTTTATACCTTCCACTCTTACTAGTGATAAAACACCAAAGTTAATACAGTCATTTTAATACAGAAATGTCGAGCATTTATGTTGCAAAACATCCATAGTGAAATGCTCACTTTCAGCATTTCTTCATAAATTTAGATCCTGAACCCAGAGATTAATTTAACCTTCAGTAAATTAGCAACTTCCAATGGGAAAACAGCCTGCCTGAAACACAAATGCTTTTCAGAACTGACCAAACTGATCATCGTTGCTGTGGACACAAGTTACTAATTTCCTAAGGAAAACTGTCAATGGCCTAATGCAATTGCTAAGGATTTACAGGAAGACAGGAGTGGGGCACAATGAGACAGGATGAAAACAAGATGCATCCCCCCCCATGCACACTTGAGCCCCAGGGGGACCTGTGAGTAGACAGTCCCAGTTGAAAGCAAAAGAAATCAGGTGAATAATTTCAAGGTTGCCAGGAGACTACCCAGATACACTGGCTATTCAGCAGTTCATTAACAAATGGAGGTTAATTAGAAAAAGCAAGTGTTTTTTCCACATTGAAGCCACCCAATAGATATCATGCTGACCCAAATCCAAGGCAGCATTTGCTCTTCAAGACAGATACAATCCAGATCATCCTAAAAGCATTGCCTGTACCCCATAGCTCTTGCACAGCTCCCACCAGTCTGACAAGCCACCTCCTAAAAACCTGGAGGAACACCTCTGCAGTCCTCTGCAGCTTCTCCTGCATCATCCCTTCTCTGACCAGAGCTGTGCAACTGGGCCCACTGAATCCCTCTGAGGTTTATTGAGGCAAGAGGCCACAGCCATACCAGCAACCATGGACCAAGGGAGGCCACAAATCATAAATACTAGCCTAGTAGTTTATGCCAGATATTACCTCCCAAAAAAGTGCTCACCTCATATGCAAGTCAGTAGGGTGCTAGACCCATTCATCCACT
The DNA here is from genome assembly GCF_000700745.2 of Antrostomus carolinensis. Taxonomy (NCBI): domain Eukaryota; kingdom Metazoa; phylum Chordata; class Aves; order Caprimulgiformes; family Caprimulgidae; genus Antrostomus; species Antrostomus carolinensis. The sequence continues at coordinate 49,100 of NW_010322671.1, forward strand.
GGTCCAACAGACAGCTGCCTTAGTATTCTCAAGCTGGTCACATAGGGATGATTTAAACTTATATGAGTGAAGTGCTAAAAGTAAGGAGGCCTCCTTTCATTTGACTAGATCTTTCATCATCAGAGGTACCAGGACTCCCTCCTGGATCATCACAACTCAGCTCTGACAGCCCCTGGCAGAAACCCAGCCTCATCTGAATTAGCCTCTAATAAAGCATCATCTGCTCTCACCTTCACACTGCAGAAGTGGTTCTAGCCTCCTAATATCAACTAAACCTGATAATGACCCCCTGCTAATGATATCTGCCAATGACCCCTGGAGATATAAGCTAATGATATCTACTAATGAACTGCACCTTCTGCTCATTAAAGGCCAAAGTCCACTAACTTTACTACCCTTAGGTAGAGCCTTGGTCTGTCTGCTCTCTCTGGTATTAGTAGGACAACTTGCAGAAGAAAAACATTTTTTATAAGATGGTAGAAGTGGCATCTGTGGGTTAAACAGAGGGTTAAACTTTCTCATTTGTGGTGTTCTCAAAAGGCATCTTCCCCCAGAAGGAAAAGATAATTGTCTGATTACCCTGGGACATGAGACGACTCAGTTGGGTCTGTACTCTACCACAAACATCTTGTGAGACACTCCGAGATACCTCTCTGAGCATCAAATTAGCTTTTCCAATTGAGGATAATATCTTGTCAAAAAAGTATACATTACTTTCTGAATGTGAGATAAAATCAGTAACAAATCTCTGAACCAAAACACCTGAGCAAGGGCAACATTAGACAGATAAGATGGTGAAGAATTGTTCTGGTGGCCCAATGTTTTGTTAGTATTTAGTATGCTAGAGGGAACCCTTATGAGCTATGGTGATTGAGTTTTTTAATCATTAGAAAGAGAATTTATAGAAAGAGATTGAAACTGAGTGGAAAGGTGGGGAAAAGCCAATATATTACAGTCAAATAGGAAAACTATTTAAAGGCTCTGTGACAATGCCAAGATAAAGCAGGTTTCTTCCCAAACCAGGTGAGTTTCAGGATAATTCTTGTTAAATATCCTGTCTTTTTTCTCTTGAGTCATTATGTCTCTGATAGATTTAACCTGTGCTTTGGGGTGCTCTTGGAGTAGGGCAGGGTGTTTAAGAAATCATTACCTCTAGAGCCATCACAGCTAAATTCTGCAGAGTCCATCAGTCAGAACCCTGAGTTGATGCCATCCACAGTGTGGTCATTGCAGTAAACTGAAATCAATGCTAATTTATTAATACCTCGGGAGATGTGGAAGCACCAACTTTCCCTTAGCCTACTTTTGTCAGCATTAGCCTCCAGGGTTTTGCGTGTCCAAGGGGATGGATCCTGGAGCAGAAGGCTCTTAAAATGTCAGTTAAACTAACAAGAGAATAAGTCTGATCCCTCTGGACAAGGTAACCCCACTTATGCTTTGGTAATGATCAAGTGTGCAAGGAAGAGTTTTATTTCCACCTGCTATTTAATTTCTACAGTTCTACAGCATCCAAAATACTTGGAAATAAAGGTTTTTCTTGGACATGGCTTCTTTAGTCTAAGTTCTGTCATTTTCATTGAATTTAACTTGTGCTTTTCTGATACTGATAACTCAGGTGATTGAGACTCCTCCCTAGCTTAGCTGTATAAATGAGAAAATGAGAACACAGGGGGTTCTATTCTCCAAAGACAGACGTAGCTGGCCAACCACATATATAAGATATTAATACAGAGCAACAACAGTGTTTATTTCAAAATTTATAAGCAGACAGGAGATGTGGGGGGAGAAAGAAACCCAGAAAGCCCAGAAAACAGATATTTATTGTGCTTCCCTGCCATAAACATTCTGGCAGCCCTGCCCTGGGATCCTAGTACCGTTATATAGCTAATATTGCTTGATTACCCATGCACCACCACAGCTTCAGCCTCCCAAGAACTGAAATCGAGTTTTCTATTCTTAGCTCGTGGTAATTTAAGCTCATTATGGTGGTGCTTGTATTCCATGAGCACAAGAGATAAAGGAAGCAATATAACTTTAATGAACAGCTGAAATAGCAACCACAGCAGGCTCTGTAGGAAAAAAAAAAAAAAAAAATCTTTTCTCAGATGTTGTCTTGATTTCTGTCCCACAGGTCTCAATAGTTAGTGCTCTCTGTATGTTTTATGAAGATATTCACACACATATGCTTAATGGAAGCAAATATGATATGCTATTTAATAAGAGCAGGTACATACTTAGCCTAGAAGGTAGAACCATCCAAATTATGGAAAAGGGAGAAAGGAAAAGCATTAGCCTACATCCAGGATAAATAATGATAAATTATTTAAAATAATACTCAACTTCAGCTAGGCAGCCATAGAGGTTTCCTCTTTACATGAATAAATGTCTTACATGTCTACTGGTTCTCTCTTAGACGGAAGAAAATGGAAGGATGCAGATGTAACTGTCAGAAACAGTAAGTGGAGGAATAAATGCAAAGGATTCTGGGTTCATTCTGATAAATATTTGCACGCCCCAGCTTATTGATTGGGTGCTGCTTTTCTTTCACTGCTGTTCATTAAGGCTTAATCAAATCATATGGTCAAATTCTGCAGCCCCTATGGAAACAGTGGTTTTGTTCGCTGAGCAAAGAGTTCAGAGAGAACATGAGGTGGGCAGAAACCACAAGTTTGGAGCTACGGATTTAGGGAAAGCATCATCTTTCAGCAAGGATGGCAACTAAAGTACCACTTCACAAAAAAATACCACATGGATGACTATCTACTGGTATCCAGGGTTCCTCCCTACTTTGTACACTCCCTCTGCGATGAATTACAGAAAAGTATTTGCCTCCAGAAGTGGAAGGCAATATCTGGAGGCAGCTGTGGAAGAGACTTGCCTTCTTCTCAGCATTAAAATTTGTGCTACTAACTATTTTGAATTCCTCTCTCATAAAATAATCACATTAAAATGTTTGGAAGCTACTGGAACTGGTCAGAATCTGGTATACTTTTAAATAAATTTGGAAATTAAATTTGGTTCAGTAGTTTCAAAACAGAACAGTTCTTCATTAACTTATTTTTCCCTAACAAAATTATTTTTGTGTTTTTCACATGGTTTTCAATTTTATTTTGGCACACACTCATCATTCCTTCCAATGAGGAAAGAGCAGAGGAAGGAAGAGTGAGGAGAGAAAACATCTGCCTAGGATAAAGGGAAAAAAACCCCAAACACTTAAACTATTAAAAGTTTATGATTTCAAAATAAAGGGAATACTATGATGAAAAAAAAAAAAAATCTGTGTCTGAAAAGCTTCTGATAGTGGTACATAATTAAAATTCAGAAAGTTTTTAAACATAATTATTGTTATGACCCAGAACCTTCTCATAATAACTACCTATACAACATCTCTGAATATCCATACATGGAGTAAAGGTTAAATTTACCTCAGGGCCACGCTTTCCCCTTTGTCACTGGGAGAAGGACTCCTTCATGACTGTATATGGACACTTGATTTTTGTAGCAGCTAATAATTATCACAGCACTAATTTGGAGTGCTTTTATTATCCACCTTATCCAACATTTAAGTTCACATCTTCAAAGTAGACTGGCATTAGATTAAAAAAAAAAATCCAATATATTTCTGGACCAAAATATGTTAAAGGCAGTAAAGTTTCAGCATTTTTCTGAAAGGTATTTTGTTCTTCTATTTAAAAGAGAAAAGAAGGAATATTTGAGTCAAGCATTCTCCACAATAACAACAATAAAGTTGTTTTTTTAAAATATCCTGCTCTGTGTCAGAAAAGTTATGATGGAGAGTTTCCTGCCAACTTTTCTTTTCACCCACATTCCTCATCTGTGCAGGGAATTTCATTGCTGTCAGTAGAAATGCAGGTTTGAGTCCACTAAGACCTAGGGTAACACCTGAAGGTGACACCTGAGGACTTTTCAAAGAAGTGTCATTAACATTTTATAAAAGTGAGGGTTTTCTGCCTAAATTAACTACCAGTTGGGACATGGAGGGAATAAGGTGGAAGACAGCTGGAAAATGATAACAGAATCCTGTTTGTGAACGTACCACTGTGACTCTAGCCAGTAAGACTACCCTTATGATCCACAGGACTGAACATACTTATAAAGTCTTTATTTCTGCCACTCTATGAACTGAGACAATGAGATGAACCCATAAACACAAATGTGTGGATAATCTTCTTTCATTACCTGTCATCCACTCAGTGCTTTGACATCTGAGAGACACAGGAAACTGTTTCCACATAATAGAGGGGATGTAAACTAAGTTCCTTGGCACGTGACCCGGAGGTTGCAATGTTTCTCACTGGATAGAGTTTTCTGGGGACCTGTTGTGCAGCTGTTGCACTACAGAGCTACATCATACAATATTCTCCCCTGCCCCATCCTCATTGATTTTCACTCTGGAGAAAAGTCGGAGAATACCACCAAGAACCAGAGTGATCACCAGATTATAGTGTTTGGATTTTTTAACCTCCCAGGAAGATTTTTTCATGCTTATAGCAGAATTACAACCTTTAACACTGTTTACAAATACAGTAGCCAAAGACAGAAGCCGTTACAAGCCAGGAACCCAGGGATCAGGGATAGCTGCAAGAACCTACCTTGATTCTTGCGTATGGGTCCAAAAGAGAGATCTTAAACTGATGACTCCCTCTTTTTCTGCAGGTTTTCTGGTGAAAGAGTTCTATTCCAGTCTCAGGTACAGAACGAGGTCTGCTCAACATGACTGTACCCTTGTCTTCCATTCTTCACAGATATTGACCTCAGGGCTTATCCTATGTCCCTGAGCCACAGTCAACCCTTGACTGGACAGTCAATTCAGTCAAAGCTCATGAAGAAGAAGAAGAACTCATTCCTTCTTTGAACAGGAATGAAAGACCAGGCAGTTGTTTGATTTCTTTCTCTTTGGCTCAGAGTCCTGGTGCTAAGATGACCACAGCGATAAGAGCTTGCACTCAGATCAGTCAGACCAACACCTGCATCACTGTTTTCCCTTGGTCAACTGAGTTCCCAAACTACTTTGCATGGGTAAGTGGTGGATCGGCTCCTGAACCTGGTCCATTTCTTATCCCATTCTATGTTTGCTTCCATGAATAGGGAGAAATCCAGACACAGGTGAGAGATGAATCCAAGCTCCTTTTCATGGCCTAGCTCACACTCCTTCCCCCAGGCAAGTTCACTGTTTTCTTCTGAGTGTTAGTGTATCTGGTCCAAATTTCATGCCTTCCCCATAAAGTAACTTCACTTAGGGTAATCGGACTGCATTTGCAAGCCATAAGAAAGGTCACTGACACATATTTTAAAAGCTATTTTTGAATGTCTGGCTCCACACTTTTATCTCTTGAAATTCCCTTCATGGCTTTCTATGGCTCCAATCAAACTTGCATCGATTTTCTTAGGAATTGGATCAGGTCTTCTGTGGTGCCTGCCAAAACAAAAAAAAAAACCAAAAAAACCAACCCAGAATGCAGTTAAATGTATACATCAGGAGAGCTGCAATAAAACCTGTTTAGATGAAAATGTGGTTCTACTCTGAAGACTGTCTCTGTCAGTGCAGTTGTGCCTTTTCTTGATTGACTCTTAATAATTTCCTTATCATCAGTGCCAAGTTTAACATTTAAAATTAGGATTTTTCTTCATGAGCTATGGCCCTCTAAAATCAACCTGGGACTAGGAGAGGAAGCGTGGTCTTGTGGTTAAGACAATGGACGAATATTCCCTCCCATTTCTGCCACAAACACCCACCACTGACCTTCGGCAAGTTGCTAAGGGAATGATTTTCAAAAGCACTCAATTTTGGCCTGAATCTGCTTCCTAAGATTTAAATGGAAACAGAAATTTACATTAATGGAAAGAGAGATAGGTCAGACCTATGTCTCACAGAAAAAAAAAAAAAAAATTCCTTCCTCATTTCCTTCCATCTTCTTATCCATTAAGTCTTTTAAAACTGAAATTCTTCAGCATGGAGAGGCACTCCTACACAGGGATTATACAGTGTCTGGTCTAATAAAGCCTCGATCTTGATTGAGTCTTCTAGGATAACATCAAGCTGAGACAGAAGCAAGCATCCACCTTGACTGCTATTCTGCTCTGACTTTGTCTGGCCAAGGAAGTTTAGACATAAAACATAATAGTGGAGCATGTTAAGAGTGCTCCTTCCCCAGCTCCTTCCCCCAGATTTCTAACAATATGTTATTTAATAAATTACTATCATCATACTGAAAATTAACAAATAGTTCAGTCTGATGCCAAAAATGTAACCTAGTTCACATGCCCCCATCAACATTATGAGGAAAAATCAAGTTGTTCATAACATGACAAACACACATCTGCTAAATAAGTTACAATTGTCCAGCCATATATGCACTTTAGTAAAATATTGAGAAGATAATATACTCCAACTATATCCTGCAGTACCACTAGTTTAAAATGTGTCCTTGGGCAAATCACTTTTCTTCTTAGTAAATCCATTTTCTTCTTTCCCTCTTTCCCAGTTTCATCTAGATAGCTGTAAGCAGTTTGGGGTGGTGACTGGCTTTCCATTATTGTTCCTGCAAGGCTTCCCAGTGTGGTCCCTGGCCTTGAAAGGAGTTTCCAGATGCAATTGCAATGCAAACAAAGGGATGATTACTCTGAATATATTCTACATAAAGCAATTACAGGAAAATGTTCTATCTAGAAATATTTCTACTAGTCTGAGAGCTCCATGGGCACTCAGGAAAAATGGATATACTTCTGTTAGAACCAACTTGGAAGAAATCCATTAAAAAAAATTAGATGTCCTTTTTTGTTTTAAGTTTACCAAGAAGTGGAACTAAACACATGCCTTCAGAAGAAATCCCTTTCTCCCTCCAGCCATCACACTGAACTGAAATAAAACAGATGTGCTCAAATAAAAAAATCTGTGCTTACTTGTTATTTTTTTCCTTGCCCTTATTACCAGCACATATGACTTGCACCAATACAGGTAAAAGCAAGGAGTGTTCTTCAGAAGTTTCCCATTGCTATATTGTGCCAATACCTGCTGTGATTCCATTCCTATAAATAATGGGTTTCTTGTGTTATATTGTCAGATCCCAGCTGCAGAATAGCCAAACTTAGAACTCAGACATTCTTAGAGATTTTTAAAAAACTAAAAAACAAACCCTCCATATAAAAAAATACATACAAATTCAACCAAGGATTAATATTTTCAAGATTTGTGGCCAATTAATGTTTATTCTATGAAGAGAAAAAGTGCTTTTTAAAAAGTACCAGTTTTGATAAAAGAATGTAAATTATTGTTTAAAGCTTCATTCAAATATTCTATGAAATACCCTTTCAAAAATAAGTTCTCATAATGGGGTTTCATAGTTTCACCATTACATTAAGAAAAATAAGTTGTTTGTAGAACACTATGCAGTTCATAAGTTACCAGTTATAAACTAATCCTCGATATCCAGTCCAAATCCTAAGGGAGGCTTCAAGGCAGCCACTTCTTTTTTGGCAATATGGTGATGAAAGATATATTGTTGAAAACCATAAAGCCTTGGGAAAAAATTTAGCAAACTATCTACACAGGAATGAAATGTTGAGAGCTTGGCTCATCAGCTGGAGCTTTCTGGAGAAGGAGGGGCTGCAAATATTTTTGTACAGGTTAGCTAAGCAGCCTTGAAAACAAAGAAAAATGCTCATGTGAATTATTAGAAAGCTTTTCTTGTGTATCACAGATGCCTGCTTTCCAGGGATCTGAAGGTAAAGACTGAGTGTTAATTGAATATAAACTATTATTTTGTAAGTTGTTCATACACATTAATACACCAAATGACATTTGCATTCAGAAAAAATATGTATTGGTATATGTTTACAAATTCCCAGGAACATCTGTTCCTAAGGAAGGACCATCACTAGTAGAAAGAACTGTGTACAAACAACGTGCATGTGGCACTGCACAAGCACCCGCTGCCCCTTTCTACTCCAGTCTAGGTGAATGCAGAGGAAAATTGTTTTTCCATAGCACAGAGAATAGCAGAGGATTGCACCAGAACTAGCTGCCCCTACCTTCACTTCTTATCAAGGCAGAGCTCTGGTCGAAATAAAGCCTGCAGGATTTAGTGATGCAGCTAGATGCTCTCTTCAGTATCAACTGTAGGAGAAGCGAAGGCATTTTTAATGAGAACATTTCAGTGTACACCATTGCATCACAGGGCATTTTATAAAACAGTAAAACTTTCCCAGACATAAAGAACAGAACTGAAACCATTTTTCCTAGAACTTTTGTACTAGATGAAAAAGGCTTAATTGCTCTCTCTGATGCCAGGAAAGGAACTCCCTGAAAAAGCCTGTGAAGCCTTTCACACAGCCGAGGCTACGGAGTCAGCAGGGTTTGAGTTAGCCTATGCCTCTCCTTTTTTCCAAACCTTTGTGCATCCATTTACTTCCCTGACAAACCCTTGGGCCCAGCCCCTGTGGACTATCCTGCATTGGAGGTGCAGTAGTGGTGTCTACACCCACTGCTGAGGACAGCCTGGCACCCAGTGTATGGACTTGGTCTTCAATGCAGCTTTCAGGCACCAGTCTGCAAACACAGCCCCCTATGCCTAAGCATGTCCCACCAGCAGGTACACCATGGACAGGCCAAAGGGTGGTCAGCTGAGCTTCGGGGACCTTATTTCCAAGCAAACCAAGTTAACATGCCCTTTGTAAGGGCTGTCTCACTGTGACTGGAGGCTTCTGGGTGCTGCTGTAATACAAATGGTCAGATAAACTGAGACTCACACCCAGGCTTCAAATATAAATATTGGAAGTGACATGATAATTTTGTCATGTTAACACCTCAGCTAGGCATCAGAAGAAACGAAACCAAAATCCTGGAGCTGAGCAGTCCCAGAAGCTGGAGAACCTGGAGTCAGATCTGAAGTTTATGGCAGTGTGGGTTTTGTACACAACTTACTTATACAAGATGATTTATTTCTAATTGCAGACTAATTAATGGAAAGACTTCAGAAAGCATTTGATATTTTTGGCAAAATCCTGGTCCCACTGAAACCAATGACAAATAGCCCATGACTTCAATGGGACCATGCTTTAAGGCTTTGTTCCTCCCATTTCAATACAATAGCACTTTTGCCAGTTGCAGTAAAAATTTCTGGTTATTGCTGAAAAGAGACAATATTAACAGAAGAATCTTCTTAGTGGGTTCATCAAATGATTGTGCTGAGGAAAGTTTGATATAGTTCAGTGGCCACATCTTTCTGAACACGCACTCAGTGGCAGTTAGAAACATATGTTTTTTATAAATTTCTCATTCAGAAACAAAGACTGACAGTAAAAACCAAAAGCTTTGATATTTATATAAATTGCTAAATGGTTGCACTGGAAAGTACATTTCAATTAACATGTCACAGTGCATCACACTTTTTTAAAGTTTGCTGACTCAACTAACTATGTGAGTAGTTTAGGTTTACTCTAAATCTGTGATAAAGAAAACAGTTTGCTCCAGCAAGCCCTATCCAACAAGTGGAGATTTTTTAGGTCAAATTATTTCACTCAGATCCAGAACATGCAATAACATTAGTATTATTTCCACTCTTTTACCTATTTCAAAGCTATGCCAATATTCCCTCTTGGGTTTTTTGTTAGCACTGTATTCCAGTAAAGCACTTTAGTGAGATTTTATATAGATTAACTACTAACCAAACACAACTTTGCCCATTTGTGTGTTAGATTTTTTGTTTCTTATGTACTCTGCTGCCGCCTCTAGGAGAACATTGTAAACCAAGGTTTTGTTCTATGGCAAGCAGAGATTAAAGTTACTTCTATACCTCAAATAATGCTATAGGAGAAAAATGACACAATTCTAGCTATATTTTTTGCTAATTTTGGAAATCAAAATGAAAAAAGTGATAGTAAGCATCATGTTCAGTTAAAGAAAGACACATCTTCCCAGCAAAGACACAATTGTCCTATTTCAATTCACTGCCTTTTCTAGATTTGGCTCATCAATTTAGTTCTTGGGTCTGTGGGTCAACAAGAAAAATCCCTTTAAAACTTACCAAGATTTCAGTTTTTCCGTAGATCCAAGAGTCAAGTAGATTAGTGTGTATAAAATGCCCCTTAAATGTCAGAAATTGCCCATGGGCTGGGAACCAGACAATGAACTCTGGTTCTAAACCTTCCAGTCCTTTAGGAATACATCAAAATGCATTGACCAGCTCACATCCCAAAGGGCACTTATATTCATGGAGAGATTACAGCGTATTTCCTGATATTGATTGTACTGGTTTGGGAGTTGGTAATCTCAGAGAGGAAGAAAGGTTGTCCTTGAGCAAGAGGAAAACAGCGTGTGTCATCCCATGCTCCTGTCACCAGCCTGCACAGGTGACCTGGAGCACATCTTGATGGGCAGAAATCTGTGGTTGACACGTGCCTTTGCCAGTGTATCTTTCCTGGCAGGTGTCAGTAATGCTAGTGCTCAGGAGACCTAAGATAAAGAAAACTGGATAAACAGTAAGGGAAAGCTATAAAAAGGTCAATTTGGACTTGGAATTAGCTAGCAGAGAGATCATGCTACACATGCAATTCTCATTTCCCTGCAGTATTTAAATAAAATAACTACCAATCCCGAGAAAAGCCCCTTTCTATTTGAGATTGTCATCTCCATGGCCCCATTTGGCTGCTAAATGGCTTCAACTTTCCTGCTTGACTGCTCTAGGCTAGCAGGACACATTTGGAACAATGTGACCTTTTTTGCCCAATTCCACAAACAAGGAGGATTTTACCTTCATATTATAGCACATCATTGTTCAAATGATATGTAAAATTGACTAAGAGGGAAAAAAATACCCTCTGCTTACTGCTTTTTGGAGGTAAAGATGTAAATCTGCTACATTCACATTCAAGCTCGAACTGGCATTTCAATCTCCCTTCCTCCAAAGTCAAATCCAGCTACAGTTCCTGCAAAAAACTATTACCATATTAATACACTTTTGCAATATTGATTCCTCTGCAAAAAAAATCCACTAATTAGTAAAATTGACTGAAACGGAAAGACATGTATACACATTTTCTTTCACGTACTTGTGCTTCCCTCACTAGCCCTTTTGCCCTTCAGATGCTGATGTTTTCCTGATTCATGCTCACCTTGTCTCCATCAGTGCTCCTTGCTGTCTGTCTGGACTTTCAAATCTACCCCAGCCTCCCAAGAGTTCCTCTTATCCCATGTTCATGCCACTGCCACTTTTGTTCATTAGGTGGTGAGATAAATATTTTTTTTTAATTTTTACTCTTGACCCTGCAATGTTAGCCGACCTCCAATTAGGCTGTGACCACAGCCAACTGAAATCAATGAGAGACACACCATGGTCTCCACTGGGGTTTGGATCAGCCTCTTACGGACTCACAAGGCCAGCATGCCTTGCCCATGTGGGAAACAAGTTAAAGTATTGACCATTCCACCTAAAATGAAGATCCCAGTGAAGACAGTGAGCATTTTGCCATTGAGTTTGCTTTGACCAGAGTCCCATTCTGCTCAATTTCCTACAGGCAAGCTGTGCATCTATTGTACAGAAAGTAGGATTACTGAGGCACTGCTGTAACCAGGATTTCCCTACTGAAAACAAGTGGTTTGTTGAATCCAACTTCCCTCAACAATGAAAACAGAAACATGTATAAATCATGTTAGCTGAAAATGTAAGGAACACCTTCAAATCTTTTTTACTTCTTATCCAACAAATATTTCCTCTGTACTTTGCTCTTACTTGAAAAATGTTATCCTCTTCATTTAAAAGTGCATAAATAAATCACAACCATCAGAGAATTATTATGGAAAGCTGTGCCAGAATTCAGTGTCTTGCAGTCACTCCACAATAAGAGATTGCTTATGGTGCTATGTTTTGTTTCCTTTTTCATTATTATTTTAAAGGAGGCAATTACTTCTGAAGTCATATGGAAAAAGTTTGATTAAAAGTATATTTATACAAATGAGTATATTCCCAAACAATGATCCCATCTGAAGAGAGGCAAGTCCATTTTGGTTTGGATTTTTTCTTTATTTATTTTAAAACGAAGGATTGTTCCTTCAGAGTTTTCCCATTACACTAAATAGTGATATATGAGCAGTATGAAAAATGAAAGCTGCAGAAGCAGTTGAAGAAAGAGAAATCTCCATAGGAGTCTGGATACAAAACTACAATTGCTGTAAGTGATGAATGCAAACCAGCATTCTTTTTGAATGCTAGCCTTTGAAAAATGCTTACTTGAGAAGAACATTTTAAAATGCTTCATGCATGAAATATACATTTTTTCTTATTTAAAAATTATTCAAAATTCTAAGATTTAAGCATCTTCTTACACTTTTAACTAGTCATAGAAATTATTAGTATTACTTAATTTCTGTGCAAAGACATTAAAGAAACTTAACCTTATAGCAGTGGAAATGCAGAGCAAGAAGAAAGTCACCTCCAGTACTATTCCCAAATCTACCACAGGAAAGAACAACCCAATGGTCTCTTTCAACACACAAGGAGAGAAAGAGGTATAACAAGCAGAGGAGCCAGGATTCTTTGGTCAGATTTTGTTCATTCATTTTTGAAATGGGAATAGAAACAACTTGCATCCCCTGGGTATTGCTAAAGACTTAATTATGGTGGGGTTTTTTTGATGCTTCAATTATACTTGCATGGAACGATAACTGCATATTGCCACACACACACAATTATTCATTTGTAGTCTAGTAACACATCCAGTGCAGTCTTATCCTCTGAGAAATGATAGACTCCACCCTACAGAGATTACAAAAATAATAATAATAACTCATTATTGTTAAAAAGTAAGATAATCATATCTACCAGATGGGCAATTTGTATGAAGTTATTTGTTGCTTTTCGTACAGGAATACTTTCATTCATATATACAAAGGCTAGTTTGTGTAAAGTGCCAGTAGATGGAGCTAAAGAATATAGGCACATTTTCAGGTTTTGGGGGGTCAATAGAAGAGAGAGTGTTCCCTTCTGCTTTGTAATTTGTATCAAGATAGGAATGTAGTTCAGATCCTGTTAAAGCTGAACATGAAATCTATCCCTAATTACATTGTCAAGTTTAGTCTTGGTTCCGAATCACACTGAAGCATCAGGTCAGCCAGAAAGCATCACTGTATATCCTACAAGGCTCCTTGAATCTTCATTCTTCTGTTTACTGCCACAGTCCTCTCCCACTGCTTGGCCAGACATCTACTGTGAGGAAGGAACTGCATGCACGAAAAGAGAAATATAATGCAGTAAGCCTAGACTAAATGCAGACAGATCTGGGAGGCAGAGGGAAGGGATGGGGCCAAGGGGGATGACATCTGCCATCATGGAGCCTTGCAGTATTCAGACACCATGAATATCTATGGTATAATCATGAATGCTTTATTTGATATTTGCTCAAAAAAAGGTCCAAGCAAGTTTGGGGGGGGGGAATCCTGAGAGAAAATTTTGGTTTTGATATACTACTTCAAAAACTTTATTTGAAAATCTAGTTATTTCCAGAGAATTTTGTCAAGAGAACCCTAAATTCTAGTTTGATTGCTGTTGATCAATACTATGCTCACCTAATGTTGCCTAATTCATTGATGATGACCAGAAAGTTAGCCTCTTCTTAGATATAAATATTCTTTGAAGCTTTTAGGTCAATGTATGTCAATAAATCAAGAAAACTGATACCTAATACATGAGGTTTAGAACGGTGCAAGACAGGCATCTTCCTCCCTCCCTTCTTTTGGGTGCTGATATCCTTCTGCTCTCATAATGTCCAAACTGGACAAAAAGCTATGGGCAATTCTTCAAAAGACAAACCTGAAGTGAAATCCCTGTCATTCAAAGGCAAAGTTTCCCATGGAGTTGAGACTTCTCCAGTGGTTTTAATTTTGTGCATATACTATTCATAAACAGAGAATACTTCTAGAATAAAGCAAGGGGATGGCTGCTGAATTAAGAATTGTTCATTCAGTGAATTCTTACTTTACCAACAAATGTGCATTCAAAATTATTTTAGAAGCAATTTAATGAAATTCTTTATCTTTCACAGTTTTCAAGATTTGGCTCAACAAACATCTTCCAACAGAAGGTGTTACTTGAGGTTTATATGCATTAGCAACAATGTGACCAGATTTTAAAAAGACAGACATTTTCCTCCAAATCATCTTGTTTATGTTAATTTCCATTTGCAACAATAAGAGAAATTTAGCAGAGCAAGGAAGACAAAACTTCTCCACCTCTCAGTGCATCGCTGACACTGGGCACCAGATTAGAGGCCACACTGGAGTAACACTGGTACTGCAGAGACTGGAGGCCTGGAGAGCCCCTTCAGCACAACTGGAAGCAGGCTGGAGCCAGGTCTCAAAGATGTGGCCCTAGAGCTACAGTTGCCTGTGGTTGTTAAAACAAAACCAATGTTAATTTTCACTTTTGTTTGGGGTGATTTGCTTTACCTTTATGCCCTCCTCTTGAAGAGAAATAAATGCGTGCAGATGGCTTAGTCCTGTCCCCAGGGTGAAGGCTTCTGCTGCTGGAGTCAGATTGTGGCCATGCACAGGTTAATCTGACATCCAGTACAACTGAAAGGAAAGAAACCAGCATCTGCAGAGTGAGGAGTCCGAGGACATGGTGGTGGGGAGCAGGCTAGGAAGCACTTACAAATGGGTCTGATGGCTGTGAAGAAAGCTTCCAATCCACACCTCCTCCCTTCTCAGCATCCTTTGTGCCTACCATAAGTGTCTGCCTGCTCAGCCACACAAATTGTTGGTGTCCCACCTGGCAGTTAAATAAGGGCAAGAAGTTTAGGTGGAGCAATTTATAACAGGCATTTTTAGACAGATTGCCAGAGGAGCTTGGGGGTAAAGTCCCCTGGCATTAGCTGCGTGAAAGTTGCTCTTGCTGCTCCACATGCTGCTTTGTGCTGACCCAGCTGATGGCTCTTAAACCATCAGGATGCATAAACCAAGACTTTATTTATAGTTATATAAATACATATAAATGCCATTGGGCTTAAAACAGGCTATCAATGACTGCTAAAGGAGGAAGTGACAACTTTTGCCAAAGACAGATCCTAGGTTGTGTAGGTCTTCAAAGGTGAAAACCCAGTGTGAGAAAACCACAGATCCTTAGGAGAGAGCTTTTGGAGCAACAGGTGCTAAAAGATGAGGACGAAGGATAGTAAGGACAGTACCTGGCTAGTAGGTGACATAACTCCCTTGCCAATTAGGACTGCAAGTCAGTATCATTCCCATATTTTCCTCTTGGTACCAAAAATGAAAAGGAAGAGAATGAAAAAGAGAAGATTTGGTCAACAGTACCTTTTTTTTTTTCATGGAGATGTTCCTTGCACCCATCTCCTTTGGAAGGTGTATTAAGAAATACTTTTCCTCTTGCTACAGTGCCTGCCTCAAAAAGATAATTAAGTGACATCCTGGTAACTGCTTGTGAGTACAGAGGAAGATTTTGAATGCTGACACATGGAGCACACTTTACTATGGCCATTGTGCAAGCTCAGATTTATTGGGATGGTTAGTCATATCAGTCCAAAGACTGTCACATCCCGTTTTCACTAGTGTCATGCAATTAATCTTCCCTTGACTTAGAGTCAGACCTCATCATTCTAAATACCATAATAGATTTTTAAATGAGAACATTAATAACAAGGTCTCTCTATTATTTACCTTGGCCAGAGTAATGAAAGCCAAAAAGGAGATGGCTACTCCCAAGGGCAGACGAGGAGAGGCGTAAGAAGGAAATGAAGGTTGCTGACCTTCCTGTAGAAGAACCCAGGAAAAGAGTATGATTTGCAGAGCTTCAGTTCATTACTGAAAAAGAGGTTGTTGTTGTAATTTCTATTAAGTACTTTGGAGGCACTTCCATAGGATGGTGATGAGGGCCATAGGCATACTTAGATATCTCTATTGAAAAATAAAAACATAACGGTATAGTACACCAGTTTCATTTAAAATAAAGGTAACTACATTGAACTGGATTTTTTTCCACCAGTAATTGGACTAAACTCTTTATTTAAATTTGACAATATGCGAACGCTGAGTGTGTTCTTTACAAATCAGCCTTTTCAGGTTGTATTACAAGAGTTTAAGCAAAAAAAACAGAAGCAACAATTTGAAAAGACTTCAGAAAGCTGGGAGAGTATAAGATACTTTGAATTCTGTGCTTGTATCTTTATTGTTTCTATGATGTATGTAAAATACAGATTTTTCTATAGATATGGGAACATAGTACACAAGGCAATGAAATTGTGACACTTCATTTACATACCAAATGAGAACAGAAGCAGCAGAATATTAACCCAGCTTCATGAAAATCACTGCAAAGAGAACAAGACAGTAGAAAAAACACAACCTTCTCTAAATTACAGGGTTAAAACTGGAGTCTCATGCTACTTTTCTCCCTCTACATTACATTAAAATGAAAGGGCTAATAAGAAACGCATTTCAGTGTTCAGTCCCAATTATCTGAGGACATGGAGCAAATGCAGATTATCACAATTTCAAGAAATCAATGGATTTTTCAGGGAAATACAGAAATGGGGTCATGACTAGAACTTTTCCAGAAAATTAAAGAGATATTTGTGTTCCAGTTGTGGTCCAAACTAAGCAGCAATAGGGAAGAGAAAGACTCACCTATATGGATGGCTTAGCTTGACTTGAGTCTTCTGGAGTTAGATGCTGTGACCACTGGAGAAAGCTACTCTCCAGCTGTTTTCTGAAAGGCTTCAAACCCATTCTAGAACATGGAATGGCAAGTGGAGAGGATCAGGCATTTTCTACCAAAGATTGCATTCTCTGGTACTTTATCATTCTTTACTGCCAAAGATTATATTATCCAGCTGGAAGCAAAGGACCAAGCCAGGTTTGTTTCTGTGTTAGTAGGGGTTGGATTATTCTCCCTGTGAGCAGTGAGTAAACACTAGGGGTGAAACCCTAGTGCAGAAGAACTTTGTAGAAAAAGTGGAGTCATGCCAGGGTGAATATCCACAACTGTACTTTGAAATTGTCAGAACCAGCAGAAATACTACTCAAAGGTCCAGACCCATTGAGGTCAGGTGCTTACAACACAATGGAAAGCTATTCCTTGCTCCTGCTCAACAGTTCAAAGGAAAATGTCCCTGAAAGACCTATAATAGAAATTGGCCACAAAGATCTTACAATGCAAATGCTGGAGCAGAGCAAAAATTTTGATAAACAGAGTTAAGCACAGTGCACAAGGAATCTCTGACTAGAATTATCAGCAAGGAAAACCTGGACCTACGGGCTGTGCAGTCATATGCTGAGATACCTAAAGTCGTCAAACAGCATGAGAGATTTGGAAAATGTTTGCAGGACAACATGCTGGACTTAATTACTTTTTACAGCTGAATCCTCTGGACAAGGCAGAAAATACTTGGAGTGTTTAATTGTTGTACACACCCTTACAACTTCTCTGTATTTGTTTTGTTTTCAGGCCATCTCTTTTGATAAGAGTGACATCAATACCACAGATGGGAGAATCAGAAAAGGTGACATAAAATACAGTCAGTCAGAATGACACACTTTACTTTTATTATTTCAAATGGCAAATTTGATTTGAGAGCTTTTGAGGGGTACTATTCTTAATTTATAACAAAAGAGGTTGAAATTTATTAATACCATAGATCATTGTATTCCAGAATGGCACCTGGAAATGCTAAAAGTATTAATCTAAAATTATATACTATAACCAGAAACTGAAATGTTTTAATATGACTTTTCTTCCGTCTAAAAGTTCACTGAATGGAATATACCCCAGGACAATACAGCTTTCTAGTAGAACTAAAATTTCTTGTCTCAAATTTCATGTAATTTCAAAGTTATTTCCCTTTTGCCCTGTAACTTGCTAACAGCAATTCACAAAGCCAAAATTTAATAATCATATCACCATCACTATGATACTTCTTTCTATGGCATATTTTCTCTGATGATTCCTAGAGCACTTTGTAAATTAAGAAGTGGTGTAATCAATTCATCAACAACAGCAAAAGGAAAGGGTCATCTTGGCTAAACTATGTCTTTGGTTTCATGTCTGCTGACCAGAATGAAGAACAACTTGTGAAACAGAGTAAAGAAAATGAACACAAAATAATCAGGACAGGGTTATCTAGCACTAATGCTTGATTACCTCAGGCCCAGTATTGATAGGAGATGTTGATGGGAAGAGAGAAACTTACTGTCACCTTCTTTTAAAAGTAGCCAAACACCCTTGCTAGTCTTGGGGATAACTATACAAGATACACATACCTCAAGGAACACAAACTGTCCTAAGGAATTTCCAGTCTAAACATACATGACAGAGAGTAAAAAAGGAGGAAAATTATCATATCCAGTCATAGATAAGGATTTGAAGCACCTACAGATTGTGTGCAGTCAGGCTCATGCTTATCACTGGAGGGAGATTACTGGTATTTAGCTCTGCTTGTGTGCCACGCGCCCTTGTGTTACACATGGTGATGCCCCTATGGCGATAGCCATCTCTGTCCACAATACAGAGTGAATCTGTTGCAGATCTGAGAAAATAATCCATCTTCCAAGCCCAAATCACTGAATGGAGCCACAGGCAAAGAAAAAAATAAAGCCCCATTTGTATAATCCAGCTTCTCCTATAACAAATATTCACTATGCCTTTAGCTGCTACAGGAGACCATACGCACAGCTCAGAGACTAACTCTGGAGAAAAATACATCCACTTGTGACTGCAGTAACATTACTATTGCTCTTCCAGTTCTTCCCAAACCTGTAAGGAGTGGCAGGTCTTCCTGTGCAGCCTTTTTTCCTGCTCAATGTCCCAGTGAAGTCAGCAGAAAATGCCATCAGGATGCAGGACCAGGACCCTGTGCTTTGAACAGTTTCTGAACAGAATTACCCTCAGTGGCACTAACTACTCGTTTATTTTCACTGTAAAAAATGAGTTTTAAAGCATCCTGAAACCATTCTGTACACAGACATATACACACAAGGCTCTGTCCTTCAAGACTAACATTCCCCCAAAATATGTATCAAATAGCTACAAACTTGAAGACACTAACAGTTCTTGCATGCCTTGTTTCCATTACTCTTGGACACATTGCACACTGTTCTTTGGGCTTCTTCAGCAGAAAATTGGCTGGCATACTCCAGAGCAAGAAGCAGAAAGAGTGGACCTGTAAGAGTGATTTAATGAATGCCAAAAATGATCTCTTGCCTACATGAGCTAATTTATTATGCCAGAAAGACAGGAGTGGTTGTAGCAGTGGTGCAGTTCTGAGGCTGCAAAACCGATCTTTTGGCCAAATTCCCCAAAGAGAAAGAGCATCTCTGTTTAACGGATCATGATAAGTCACAATTGTCATTACTGCATTTCAGGGCAACATGCTTTATTTAGCTCTTTAACCTTGGCCTATTTGTTATCAGCACAGTCGAGAATAGTTTGTATTCATTAGGAGACTTGTTTATTTTGTAACATAATCCTTTTCTTTGTTAACATGAAAGCACAGAGCATGAAACACTGGAAGGACAGTTCATCCAGGTCTTCAATGTTGTTCCATAAAAAATGTCTCTTGATAAATGATTACCAGAATTGGATTTTATGGGCTAGATTCATAAGAAATTTCAGTCTTGTTCCCATATGTTTCTTACATAATAGGAAACATGCAAAAGATACTTAAAAGTGCAATTCCCGGTCATTCTTCAAGTGTTCCCCTTCCCTCATATTTCTGGGCACTATAAGACATTTTGGTATATTTTGTGGATTTACTCATCTTGGAAGAATTTGTTTTAAGCTTGTCAACTTTTTCATGTAATTTGAAACTAGATTTTTACTTGCATTCCCTAAAGATTATTTCAAAACAAAACAAAACACATTTTTTTCTCCTCTCTCATCTTGTTCATACCCAGCTCCAAGAAAGACTTCAGCTTGTAGAAGAGAGGAAAAAGTTACACTGGAACAGGTGGCTGCTGTTTGACTGCACGAAAGTCCTGCATTTCCACAAGTGGGTTGTTATCCCTGCTGCCGTCCTGAGGCCCTCAGTTCACCAACAGAGAGAAAAAGAGAAAGCCCCCACAAATTTAATACTCCCCAAAAAGTCCACCTTGTCTGAGCCTCAAGGTGGAAGAAGATGAACTATGCAAAAAGTTTCTGGTCATCTTGAAAATTTATATTTAGATTACTTCTTCAGTCTGTCCTTGAACAGATATGTTTATTGAATAAGTGAAAAATGTCTCTTTATTTAAACAAGGTATAATACCAACATGCAACATCTGAATGAGTCTTTCAAGAGCACTGAACTGGCTAGCGACGGGGGCCAGGTTAATGAAGGAATGTTAACTCTTAGAAACACAGATATGTGATTGTGGGGATTTAATACAGCCTCTAAGACAGAGAACCTAGTTCCATGGTTAAGTGCTCAAATGTCTTTTTAAACTGGTACTGCCTCATATTTGCTTAATGCAAATGAGGAATTGATGGTTTTTTCTACCAGTTTCTTGATGTGGCCCTTTAAAGTCAGCAGAAGCCAATCAAGTGTGGCCATTCTGCACCTCAGGAAGGTTTTTTCTGGGTGGGCTATGAGCTTTATTCTCCTTCCTTCCTTCTTACCTTTGTAGAGGAGTGTAGCAAAAACCAGGACAAGGAGATAGCACATTTATAGTTCAACACCTTTTCTGTGTTGAGAAATTAGCAGCTTTTTGTCCTCTAAGCAGAAGTAAGGACAGATGAAGAAGAAGAACCCATGTGCACAGACTGCTGAGCACATTTTACATGTAATAAGAAAGAAGTATCTGTTTGCTCTTTGTGCGTGAAAAAAAATCTGCAGTGTTCATATTAAAGCTGAACTTTTGAACCTGCAGTGCTCATGTTAGGAATATCTTGTTCACCTATCCCTCTCCTGGAATGTTTTCCATAAAGCTTTATGATGGAACACATAGTAAACAGAAAAAATCTTCATCATTCACAATCATTTAATCTTGCTTACAGCACACAGTTCATTCCTGATGCACCCTGGATTTGGGGTTTCTTTCACCCCCTGCAACTGGACAGCTATATTTAGGTTGGCTTTGATGTGCTTGGACTTCTGCTTCTAAAAGAGGCAAGGGAAATGTACCTGAAACAAAGTCATTTCTGTCTCTGCAACAAAAATATCTCATGTATAGTCAGGCTATTGAGTCTTTTTCAAAAGAGGAAAAGTAGGATTCAACTTACAGGTTCAAGTGATGCTTTTTTCACATTAAAGAAACAGTGATACGGCTTTCTGCGTTCTAGGTCAACGTGCACTGCTCATACTACAAGGTTACTAGGTGAACTTCCTAAAAACTGGTTGGATTACATTGAGTATGGAGTAGGTGGCTCACTGCACAACCAACCGTTTTAAGGAAGACAAAATGAGGTTACTTGAGACCAGAAGCTCATTTCACACATTTTTCTACATAAAAGACACTCTAATTTCATCAGGATTTGTGTTCCATGGGAGGAGCCATCTGGAGCTATAACCACACTTAAGGATCTCTGGAAATGCCTTGTGGGTATTCTTTGTGCTTCTGGAAACCCGATGCCATTGAGAGACTTCATGAACTTTTGTTCTTTCATGGAGAGCATAACTGTGGTTGATGGAGGGTTAGCAGGTCCAAAGGGCGGTTGAGGCACAGTAGCTTCTGTAGCCCATGGCACACAAGAGAGTATTGTGTCTCGCCTAAACGTCTGCCTGCTGCTGACTCCTGACACTGGACAGAGACCCATTTACAAGGAGTGCTGGCCCCATGCCAGGGGCTGTCTCAAGGCTGAAGCACACATCTCCAGGACACCAGCAAGATGCTTTAACCATGTTGCCTCAGGAGCAAGCAAACCATTTTTCACAGGGCATCCTATGTTTTCCTGTGGGACAAGAGGACACATAGCCCTTGAGAGGAATGATTTATGCTCTGCATATAAAGAGCGACAGTAAAAACCTGGCTTTCTGCTAGGTGGCACCCGCTCCTGAATTTATCCAAGTCCAGTATTGTTTCCATTAGATAAACCTCTAGGTTTGGCATCATTTAATAAAGAGCAACTTCATAATGAAAATCCACTTTGCGTTGGAACTTGGCATGTGCACTGTTATGCCTAGGGGCCTACTTCCCTTTTCTCCATATGTATTTTAATAGGTTGGTCTGTTTTGAGGCAACAGGGATCCAAATGGGTCAGTGTTTATATCTGCATCTGAGATCTGCTCTTCTGCCTCTTACGTTAAAACTGTGATTGTTCCAGGGTTACAGCTTTTTTTCAGAGTGCCTACAAATTAGGGGCTGTCCTCAATTCCACCACTTCAAAAAGACTCAAGGGGGGGTTTTTTTGTTTGGTTTTTGGTTTTGGTTTTTTTTTGAGCTACAATGCACCTGAATGCCACAGTGGCATCTCTAAAAGTAAAAAAAGATAAGACTGTGTTACAAATTCGGATGAATAAGGTACTGTGGATATTTTGAAATCCTGTTGATTTCTGGATGAAAATAAATTTTAATTTAAAAGTCTCCTCTTCAAAATTACTTTTTGTGTCATGAACCATGCCTGGCAATCATTAAGTATAAAATGAGAGAATTATTTAAGCCAGCAAGCTTGGCAAAACCTATAGAAGTTTCTCTCTGTTATGATTGTGCCTATATTTAGCATTACAGACCACTGTATTTTTTAAAAAAAAAACACCTTATTTTTCTTGATATTTGGGTGTGTGTTCAAAAGCAGCCATGTCAGAGTGGAGATACACACTTTCCAGCATCCCTACTTTGGACATATGGTATAGTGCAACCACAGTTAGGTACTTTATGCATGGTAAACACAGTACTTCGGGGAAAGATCAGGCCAAGTGACTCTATGCAAAGCAAGCAGGCAGTATCTGCAAAGCCCAGGATTTCCAAGAGGTTTCAGGTTTACTGTGCACAGGTGCAGCAATATGGGTGGGAAGTCAGCTCTTCCCTGAAGGCACTGGTCTTCTACCACGAAGCCACAGCTCAGAACAACACAGTCGTAGAATCACAAAATCATAGAATGCTTGGGTTGGAAGGGACCTTTGTAGGTCATCTAGTCCAACCCACCTGCAATGAGCGGGGACATCTTCAACTAGATCAGTCCTGGGCTTGAATTGCATATACAAATGAGCTCTTGTGGAAAAAAAAAACTAAACAAAACAAAACAAAACAAAACAAAAAACAACAAACCAAAAACCACCAAATAAAAAAACCTCACAGTGCAGACACTCTCAACAGACAACATGAGCACAGGACTGCCTAAGCTCTCATAAAGACATTCACAAAACCCAGACAAATATATAAAGTTATTGCTGGAATTGAATTACTGACTCATTTAATGGCATTCTTCCCTCTAAATCAGTTTGAGCAACATACAAGTTCAAGGAAGGAGGTAATGAGATCAGGGAGTGATAACACACATCAGATTAAGTGTGTGGTTAAGGGAAAATGCAGCAACCAAAAAGAAAACCAAACACAATTCTGGGCTGCTTGACAAAGGCAACAGCTCTTTTTCTTGTACATGGCTGAAGCAGTTTTTAGGATATTGTGTATGACTTGAGGCCTGCCTGCTATGGAGAGAATGATCAGTCACTTATTTCTTCTAAACCTCAAGAACTACTTCCCTCAAGATCTTGAAAGAATGAGGAAAATAAGTTCAAGTGTTTGAAATTTAAGACAGTTTGATCAAATCTCATCTGTTTTCTTACTCCTCTGTCCTTCCTTCGGTTCTCAACAACATTTTTTGCTCGGCAGTTTTGGTATGGCAATCACCAATCACAGAGATCATATGTAGTGAGAGAATTTAAGATGTGGGGTTTAGAAATCCCCTATATCTCAACTTCCTGAGCCCTCAAAAGTCAAAAGAGGCATTAACAACTGATAGTATTGAAAAGGAGGCTGAGATCAACTTGGAAATTTCAACCACCATCTCTAGATTCAGCTACTGTTATGGTGGCACAAAGTCTATCTCCAGTACAAATTTAAAAAAGTACAAAGGTTGAGAATTTTTTCCTCTGAAACAACTGCAATATTTGTTTCTTGGAGCAAGGAGAGGAGGGAAGAAGGAAGGAGTTGAGGATGATACTTTTGAAACGAAGCATTGCAATATGAGCTGAGTCAGAGCTGCCCACTGCCTCCTGAGTGTTGGAGCCTGATGTGCCTCCCACATCTCTCTCTTCAGTAAGCCACTTTCCCGAGAGATCCCACAGTGCCTACCATGTGTTAGGTCAAAGGAAAAAATACTGATTGTAATGGCCCATAAACAGCACAGGGGCATGAAGCAGCCAAACCACATCTGCCTCAAGATACTACTATGGCTCACACAGATACTTGACTATATCCAACTACTTCCAACACAATATTTTAATTCAATGCATTTAGAGTTTTAAATGTGGGTCAGTTGGATTAGAAATGATACACCTTACAAGATTTCCCCCCACTGATAATTTAAAAGACTAGCAACACTGAAAATTTTCCCTCAGCTAAAATTATCAATTTTGCAAATGTTGAGTATTGGCAGAAGGTTTTTGAGGACTTGTCAGTCATAAAACAGAAAACAAAAGATCATATGACCACACCAACAAAGAAGTCCAAAATGCAATTATTAGGGCTGCTGACCTCTTCTTCACCCTTTGCCTGTGTAAGGGGAAGATGAATGCCACTTACTGCATTAAAAAGAGAGGTCAGGCTGTACTTGGCCTGAGAATAGAGTAATCAGGACAGTCTAGACTTTCATCTGCATTGCAAGTCGGAAGAAGAGAACAAAAACAATAAAGCTGAAGTAACATCACAGCTTGAAAGTCGGGATGAGAAGACTGAGGATGAACAATCAATACAAAGCATCTGGGTTTTTTTTTTTTCCTCTGCTACAAGGCTTGTTTCTGTTTGACTGGCTATCCCAGCTCCTCTTTTTCCCAGCTCATTGCTTTTATTCCTCCTGCTCCTTTCCACTAATTTTGGCTGTGCAAAGTCATATCAGCAATTTAGTAAAGATTGCTTTAAACTGAGGTGAAATACTAGATCTTGCAGATCCTCTGTGCACATTCATAGTGGTAGTAAGTTCAACTTCTGTATGCTTAACTGCTTTGCTAGACTGCACCCTGAGAAAGGAAATGCAGAGCAGGACAGGAACGTTTTAACAGCGGTCTGGATTCCCATTCCCCAGTAGCTTCTCCAATAAACATCCATGTGGTGTGATATGTTTCCCCAGAGCCAAATACCGAGAGAAGCCATGTGGCTGCACAGCTCTCCTGTCCAGCTAGCAAGTCTCCAGTGCTGTGCTAGCTTGTTGAAACTGTGATAGCTCAGTGGAAAATAAGAATCCGCATGGATATAATCTTGCTGACCTGGTCCCAGGTCCTCCTGCTCACAACCTGCTCTGGGGACATTTTTATGATGACAGTGTCTGCACTTGTTTTCATTTGACTGCCATAATCTCCTCCCTGCTGGATAAGCTATGGCACAAGGGAAATATATTTTTTCTGCATATGGCTGTCTGAAACTAAGACACGGATTTTCGAGTAGTTGGAGTTCCCTCCATCTTTTCTCTTCCCCCTCTCATCTGCTGCTTATTTTGTAACCTTGCATTATTACGGCTAGAATCAGAGACTTTGCTTAACCGAACAAAACATGGCTTAACTCTGGTGGCAGGTGACTGCAGCTGTCATCTCAGAACATGACAATCCTCTCTTACAATACGAAATAAATAAAAAGTCAGGATCACCCAAGATGTGGTCCCATGCATGAAGTCCACATAATACTCTGTGGGTATTTGCTGTCAAGTGCCCCTCCACATCCCCAACCATTAGGCATGAAGAAGCTGAGGATATCATCTAATAGTACTGCATCATAAATCTGTTCTATGGGTTTTTTTGGTGGTGGCTTTGCTGGAGAGGGGATGTTC
Source organism: Antrostomus carolinensis (assembly GCF_000700745.2). Classification (NCBI taxonomy): domain Eukaryota; kingdom Metazoa; phylum Chordata; class Aves; order Caprimulgiformes; family Caprimulgidae; genus Antrostomus; species Antrostomus carolinensis. The sequence continues at coordinate 75,019 of NW_010322671.1, forward strand.
TTCTGCTTATTTTATTATTCAGAGTTTATGGAGATTTTTGCTCTTTTTACATAGCCGATAAACTAACCTTTTGACTTCTGCAGCTATTCTGCAATAAATAAAGTGCAGAATCTCTCCTGGCTGGCAGTCACTTTGGATTTTCCTGTATCTATTAGCCCTCCAGAATTTCAGAACAGTCTCACACCAGTTAGTTTAGCATATGCTAAACAAAACCTTCCTATATTGTATTTTTTACCTGTCATTTGTCACCTGCAAATAGAGTAAGAAAGAATCAACTTCCTAAAAACAGCAGCATGTTCTGTGTAGAGAGCAGTATTGCTAAAAATACATGGCAATAAGGAAATGCAGTATAATCTGGGCTGGGAACTCTCCAATTCTAATACTGCTTTCACAAGCCCCTTTCTGCAGCCCTTGGTTATCTGAGAAACCCAGTGAAAGCTGTGAGGAGTCTCACTTGGACCGGGAACTGGCATCTGTTTGCACCCAAGGACATTGTGCATTTGAAGTGATACTGCTCCAAGTGTGCTCAGGGAGAACCTGACATGCTCAGCTCCTGGGTAGAAAAAACCAGGCCTTTTGCATCTCCTAATTCCCATTTGCTCCAGCTACAAACAGGTTGAAGAGATGCTGCCAGGGTCCAGAGAGTGAAGACACTGCAGCTCTGGAGTTACGGGAGGCACCACAGCAGCACAGAGCCCTTCAGGAGTTTCCCCAAGGACACTGCAGTCCTCCACCACTCTGTGGAGAGCTAAATCTGTTTGTCACAGGCCAGAAGTTTGTCTCCATTCCCAATATGTAAAGTAAGGATAATACTATTTATCCCACAGGGAAGTTTTGAGGGCTTAGGTAATGTGTATACATGGCTTTCGAAATATAATCCACTGCAAGGTCAGCCCTTCATTCATCTTGCGGAGCTGGGTTTGCATGTACATTTCAGAGGGAGCTCCCAGGTCACCCCAGAGGTGGCCATCCTCTTGCCCAGAGCCGCCCCGTTATCAGCTAATAATCGGGATGGGAAGAGGCAATCAGATGGGTTACACTGGCACAACAACGTGCATTTGATGAATAGCTGTGTACCGAGCAACATCATCCATCCCAGCCTATTAGAGCATAGAGGGAAGCGGTGAATTAGCTTCATGCTGAAAATGAATGGTTGGTGCGGGCACCCTGATAAGGTGAGACGCACATCCTGGTGATTAGCTGGGTCGGTACTAAAGAACATTAGGAATTCACTTCTGCTGCTCTGATTGGTAATTAAGTGACTCGTCTACTGGCCGACAGTCCTGTATGCTTCCCCAGGCAGTTGTTAGTTCTTCGAAAACCACTCCTGACAAAATGAGGTTTGCCCTTGGTACACAGATAATGAGACTCAGCTTGACAGGTGTGGCGCGATTAGAGCGCCGCTACACGCGGCTCTTTCTGCTGTAGCCACTCCGCAGTAAACACACTCATTACAACCCGCTGGTCCCCGGAGGCAAAGCATGTTTGACATTATTAATTGGCTTTTCTGTATAAGGAGTCAAATAGATGAAAAGGTTTATCAAGCTGAAATAATTAATTTTGCCTGAATTCGCTGACAGTTCAGTTCTCCTGCAAAAGACCATTTTAAGGATTTGGTTTCTCTCTCTCTTTTTTTTTTTTTTTTTGAATTTCAGAGTTCAAAAGACATAATAGTGGTAAAAATGGAGCTTTTTAGTAAATTATAATTAAAGGGAATTTAATTAATTTAGACCTGAGAAAAGGGTGTGTGCGGGGGAGAACTCCTATCTTTGTCTATACAGAGGTCTAGATGGTAGAACATATCATGGCTTAATAATGCATTAATTTTAATCTAATCAAAATATAATAAAAGAGGTAATTATGGTTAAAAATTATCATGCTCCAATATTGGTATATTTAAACACTTAATACTTACACTGCTTCCAGTTAGCAAAAGTTGTAATTGTTGCACTCAAATTTAGCTTATTTAATGATAGGGCTTATATTCATGAGGTTAATTGAATAAATCATTGTAATAACTCATGGTGAAACTATGATTATCTATTGGGTTCTAATTTTATTTTCAAAAGGAAAAAAAAAGCCCTCAGAAGTTATTTTTCTTGGTTTCTCTCCCCAAAAGGCAGCAGATATTCTCCTTAAAAAACTTGAAGCTAACATCTGATTTAAAAAAAACAAAACAAACTTCTCACTTTTCAAATGACACACTCTGTGGTTTATTGAGCCTTTTCAAAGCATGCCAGTGTCACTTAGCAAATATTTTAAACCTTCTACTTTAAAATATTCAGATAAATATTATGTAATTATACGTATTCAGTCTGCTTACAAGCCCTCCTGTACTAATGAAAACACTCACCTTATAATTTCAAAGGCATAAGATTTGAAATTTCAGAAAAGCACCTGTAATATGGAAGTAAAAAAGAAACAGAAAACGCAGGAAGAGCAAGTGGGTCAGCAGTTGTTCCTCTGTAGTCACTTTTTTATACATGTGCTGATGCACTTATTTGGAGAATTTAAAAAGACATTTTCACACCCATCTTTTAAAAATCCTTTTGACCTTTTCTGACAGATGTGTGCATATCATTGAGCAAAGCAATGAAAAAAGTTCTCTAGTAAACCAGTTATTTTTGCTGAAACCTCAGTGGCCCATAATCATCAGACCATTTCACTTCATATAGTGTGTGGACTGTTCCAAAACATTCAAAATGTTTCAAAATAGCAACAAGGGAGTTTTTCTACATTTAAAGTAGACTCTGTACCATCAAACACTCTAGGGCTTGTTCAACAGTGTTATAATTCGTCAACACCTGTCTATTTGTCCCAGTTAAACAGAGAAATCTAGGAAGCTTTGATTAGTCATCTAGCAGAGGAATAACAGGAATAACACGAGTGTCAACATGTCAATATATTTTTGTTGCTATTTGAGAATATTTGTAAATTTTATAGTCTCACTTGTCTGTATAAATGTATTTCTGAGCAGACTGATGGGAATCTGAAAAAACAGTATTACATCTGTAAAAGTGAAAGGCAACCCAGCAGTCAGTTTTCATGGAAGAGGACACAACCCCCAGTGGAAAGAGCAGCAGATGGGCTCCCGGGGAAAACCTTGCAGTTCATGGTGTGACCTACTCATCTTTATGGACCCACTAAGGCAGAAGAAGACATAGGAAGAAAAGGGAAAGCAGTGGGACCCCCTTTAAAAGTCACATCCAGAATAAGAAACCTAGAAGTCGTGCACAGTAACAAATTGTAATATTTACCAGCAACTTAGCATTTGGTTCCAGAAATGTCATCTTCCAAAAATGCAAACATCTGTGCACTCACAGCAGTCAGCAAATGCATCAAAGGGATAAGAAAATAAGACTATTCATTAACAGCATCATTTTCTCCCTTTGCCACACATAATGATACTTATCATATTTTCTACCTGCATGTTCTATATTAAACTTACTAATTGGCTACATAATAACGCTGAAAGGATGTTAGTTTAAGTAGCTGGGGAACTGAGAATTGGGAGACAGGAATGGGAGGGATGGATATAAGCTCATTTGTGCTTATTGATCAAGTTTTTTGAAGATTTTAGTTGACATTTTCCATAAGTATGTTTAATTCTTGTGTCTTACATAAATGAATTCACCAACTAATTCTAAAAGTTATGTATTTGGGATTTGTAATAACTTATCTCACACTAACAAATCCTGTCTTAAAAAGCCAAGCAAAACCCCACACACAACTAAAGAAAGACCCCAAAGCCATATAACATATTGTTCTGATAATGGAATTAATAATTCTACATCTCATAATTCTTGTTTTCAGCAGTTTTGTTTGATAAAATTCTCCCACCTAGAAGGATTCTGTGTCAATGTGGTCAGTAGAAGAATATCCTGGGGGAAAGCACATCTGCCCAGCACCTCCCTTTCATTCATTAACCCACCAGGGGCTAACACTAATTAGATCAGGCTGCTCATTTTAAGCTGATAATTGATTTAAATAGGTTGCTCATTTAAAATAGAATAAAAACCTGCTAAACATTTGGTGCTTGGGTTTTTTTCATCTGCAACTTTCAATTGCTTGTGCAATGTAGCATAAAATGTAGAGGTCTCCCTTTGCTAAAAAGGCCATAAAATTAATTACAATGAGTATGAATTGTGCAGTGTTGGGGGGTGGAGGAAAATGAGTGCTGGAGTTAACTGCTGATGACTAACTAAGAACCAAAACCAAAAGAGCTTGTTTCCTTTAAGCAGAAATTTTAAAGTAGCTTGGATAACTGAACTAGTCACTTTTACAAACTTTTTTTATCCTGTAAGAGAAAAAAGAGTTTAGCATAGTTGGCAATGTTTCATCCATCTTCTAAACTGGCACTGCTGGGTCCACAAACATTATCACATACTGCTAGAGGTTTCTGTTGTCTCTCTGCAATTAATTAATATCTCAGCCTCTGTCCGAGTATGCAAAGACAAAGTCTTAATTTTGTTATTAGAACAGTGTCAAGCTTCAGTCAACACAAAAATCTTCACTTGGTGAAGTTGCACACCAAAAACCTCAGTTGTGTATATCTATAATCTACAACTTGTTTCGCCCAAATAGAAATAAATCATTAGCTTTTCATCCAGCTATAACTACGTTTGTTTGTAAAAAAGCTCAGACTTCAGCCCAGGCTAACACTCAGCATTTACTGTTTATTTAGCCAGCATGAGTGTCTAAATCTGCAAGCTGGCATGCACATGCACACAAGACAAAACAAGTAGCAGCAGGTACAAGTAGGCTGAAATAGAAACTCTTGACAAAGCTGCAGATATTTTAAAGCAGGGTTACCAGTGGACGGAAATAAAAATGACTTCAATCTGCAGAGATTGTCAACACTGTTGTTTTATTTTTAATCCCACTCACTAACAAAGCCAGGTCCCTGCCATTCCATCTGCTGCCCCAGCCCCATTTTTTGCCCCATTTGGGGAAGTCGCCTCCACACCGGTGGCACCGCATTTCCCCCCTTATATATCGCATTCTTTCTCCTGCTTCCAACAAATTCAAACCAGAGATTCAGACTTTGCGGTTCAGGGGGGTTCAAGGATTCTCTGCCTTGAAAAACTATTCAAGAGCACTCACTAGTGGTTGAAAATCAAAACAGCACCTTAACAGGCCATTACTCAGCCTGTTTGGTTCATGCCTTTTTAAATCATAGGGAAGACAGGAAGAAGACAATAAACACCCTTTTGATAATTCTGTATTCAGGCACCAGATCATTTTCTCAGTTAATGGTAAACATTATATACCAGTAAGCAGTTTTTCAAGGCAACCAGTTGTGAAATACATTGAAAACAATACCCGTTCCCCAATCGCTATCAAGGAATATTGCAGATAATTCAATTGCTTTCATTTTACATGAATACCTGAATTTCTCCATTCAGTTTTGAACAAAACACATGTTAATAAAGCAAGCTTTTTTTAAAGGGAGATGCTAATTTATTCCCTTGCATTTCAATCTGTCACTGAGCACATGCTTCTCGTGTTCTCCCGTTAGTTGCACTAATATATAAGCATCCAGCACATGAAAATGCATGTGAACAATCAGTTTAATTGACAGTCTGCTGTAACAGGAGCACAGCAATAGAATGAACTTAATGACCGTTCTGTGGCAGTGCACCCAGTGTAGTTGCACTAAAACTTCCAGTGCAAGAAGGCACCTGAAAGCGGATAACCAGGATAACCAGGTAAAGCTGCAGTGCCCAGAGGGCACAAAGTTTCCCCGTCACACCTCTCCAAATGGCAGCAACCTGTGTTGGTCACCTGTGAATGTGTGGGAGCACCAGCACCCCAGTACATCAAGGTCAGGACGGTCACTGGGAACTGGGCATCTGGCACAGTGCAGGGCTCCCGAGTCAGAAGAACCGAGGGCGACAGGCTCCTCTTTGAACCACAACGCTGTAGAGGAACAGATTGCCAGCTAATATGAAAAGCTGCCTGTTTCCTAGATTAACGATGAGGTAATTTAGAATTTACATATGTGTGGAGAGGGACCATTTTGATCCCAAGGTAATATATCTGTGGTATAATAATGAGGGCGATAGAGAAAAGGTGAAGCAAGGAGGCCAGATAAGAGGGAAGCAAAGTGTCTCTGGTGCCGATGCCAAGGAGAGACCTAACAAAGCGCTGGGCCCAGCTCGGTTTTAAGTAGAGGCGTTGCTGGAACAACAGAGATGCAGATGAGCTGAGGAAAGGCGAGTGCACAACGAGGGACGTTGCAAAGGTCAGTGAAGCAGTTTGCACAGCTGTGAGTCCAAGTGTGCTCCTCTAGCCCCAAGTCCTTGCCCCTGACATTTCAGTAGTTGGAAACCAGGCTTTGCTGCTTCCTTTTCACTTGCCTCAACACCTTCAAGTGCCACTGGGAGCTGAGAGGTTTTAGCCAGGATGAGACAAAACACACTTGACTCCCTCTTAGCCCTGCATTCGAGAAACTTTAACACATTTGCTCCCATAGCAGCAGGTTGGATGAGCTCCCTCAGACCTGAAACCTAGAAGGGCAAAGGGATTTGCCCGTGGTTGCATGGGTAGCCAGCAGCAGGGCAGGAAACTGCTGTTGACCCCAGGCAAATGTTTTAAGCAACACAGTGTCCTCTCCAAGCACAGGAGTGGGGTTGGAAACAGAAAACAGGTTTACATTCATTCACCAAACCCTCAGCAATGAGGCAAAAGCTGATGGCAGAGAAGTGATCAGCTGCACAGTGAAAACACAGCATCATCCCTGAATCCTACTATATCCTGTATCTATTTTTAATACTGGCTGCCCCACTTTGGCTTCTGTTTGACACAGGAATTTTGGGAGTCAGGAAGGAAGCTTGAAACTACCATAATCTCTCTTTTACATTCTGATTAAGATTTGTATCTTCTGTCCTATTTAGAGTAGCAAAAATAATTACATTGTAGAAATATATCTTGTGCACCACACATGACCTAAGCAGAGAGATAAGTGGAAGTAGCTTAAACCTGAGACACTGGCTCGTCCTCATTCAGAAAATTGTCAGATCCTGAATTTGCCAGCATTAAATTTCATCTGCCAATATATGTCCAGAGATGTATGTATAAGCGAAGGCCAGTGTATTTACACTTGCGACAAAAAAAAAAAGGTGTCATCAAACTTCAGGTGGGTGTTAGGATAGTCAGCCATTCAATCTGTATCTCACCTCTTTTTAGACCATGCTTTTCCTTCTTGTTATGCTTTCTACCCTGTTTTACTGTCTGCCTTTTCTCTTGGTACCTTTCAGTGTCTGTATTTTTCCTTAGAACGCTTTTCTTTATTGTATCATTTAATTTTGCTGTAATTTATCTCCTCTCTATGCATACCTTCGTCTTGAGATGCAATTTCTTACAGCTTTCAATTATCTCAAAAAAATAATTTTATGTGCAACTTCAGTTTCCATCTCCTCTGCACATTGTTCTTAGTCTCATTTCTAACTGGTTTTGTAGTTACTTAAAATAAAATAATAATACTAATACTACTACTACTAATAATAATAATGTTTCTTCTCTCCTTCCATTTTCTGTTGATAACTAGATATGACTGTTATTTCCCTTTGTCATGTCCTGAAGATCATTTCTAAACAAAACTCTATTTGTCTTCAGTGGGGCTTTACTTTCCTTTCTTGCTTTCCTCCTGCAGTAGTAGGACAGAAGGGGACACACTGCCCCTTGTCTGGGAAGCTGATAAATCTTTCTGTGCTTCCATGGAGGAACCATCTAAATTTCTAGGAAATTAGTTTTCTTTGATTTGGAAGTTCAGTGTATCTTTTCTAATTTTGGACATCCGTCAGTTGTCCTAGGAAAAGGCTCCTGCCCAGACCACTGCTGCAGTTACTGAGGTTCAGTAAAGTGTATCAGAAATGGGGATTTACAACCAAATACTCAAGGTCATTTCAGGCACAAATTTTGGAGAAGGTTGCCTCATTTGCAAGCAATAATTGCCCTTGCACAGAGGTCTCGTGTCCTCTTGAGAGGTGCTAAGAAGCTAAGATGAATGCTGGGCAGAGTTTTACTGACACTGCAGTTTGAGTAGACATTAAGGGCTCTGAAGATTTTTAAGTGCTTCTCAGTCACGGTTCTTAGACTCAAGAGCACTTAAAGTGAATACCTAAAAGATTTTTCCTCTCTGTTTCCTCTTTCTCCAAAGAAGGAAGAGATTATAAGGAGTTCAGCTTTCTGATTGCTTGTTTGTTTTTTACTTTTAATCCTGGGGGATTTAAAGTAATCTACCTGTATTTTGGGGGCCAGCTCAGCAGAAACATATAACAAGAGCAATGTGCTTGCAAGCAGATTGTGGAACTGTTTTCTTTGTGGTGTGTTTTCTTTTGTATCACTGTAGTCAGTAACTGCTCTGGATCCCGTTCTAGGACACAAGCCAAGAATGAGAAATAAGGCTGCAAGCGAGACAACAATTCACAACCACAGTATTGTTTGACTTGGAGTACTCACCAGGGTAAAACATACAACAGGAATACAAGATGCTTTAAGTAGCAGATGCTGATTTTAATCTTTCTGGTACTTAGGAAGTCCACCTTGTAGAGTCGCACGCAGCCCACAGAGCCACGAGGGACCTGGCAGAGGGATTTCTTTCTGGTTATGTCAGTGAGGAAATGACAGCAGGAGCAAGTGTTGGTAAGCACCCAAGGTGATCAGTAGACTAAGTAGGATGCATATGAATATATGCTTTGTGAGGAAAAAGGACTGTGCTATCAGTGAAAATAAGAAGTGGCAGATTAAGAAGATGAATGGTCAAAATGGGGAAAAAATACTCGTGTTCTAGTTTGCTAAATACTTTTAGCCAAAAGCACGACAGTCTTTGAATGTACACACTGCACGAGAAGGAAAAGATAAAGCTGTTTTGCTACAATTTGGAAACCAAAAACCATGGGCAAAGGAAAATAGAAACTGAGGTTTTGATTCTGCTTAAGGAGGAAGAAAAACATTAAAAGCTGCTGCAAAATTCCAGCATCCAAGTAGGGTTAGACAGCAAGAGATAGCAACCAACACAGTGCTATGAAATAGTATAAAGGTCTTAGAAAGATGTATCCTAGATTTTAAATTGGTAAGGTTTGTGATGAAGCTTTAAAACTATTTTGGAAACATTATGATATGAAAATTGAATTTGGGAATGTGGCACAAATAACTGTCCAGGACAACATAAGCTCTCTAATTTCCACAGCAGTTGTTGTTTGAGCTGTTCAGAAAATGTTGACAAAAATTAAATTTTGATGGAAAAGAAAACCTCTCTCAAAACTGTTTGTGATTTCCTAATCCAGCCCACACTCCCAGTTCCTGCCCATTTTTGAGAATGTTCTGGGTGAGATCCAAAGCCTGTGAAAGCGATGGACAGGGTCCCACTGGCATTCAGCAGGTGGGACACGAATGCCAAGTCAGTGTCGGGATGTCTCTTGAAAGCCATATCTCTCGCTGCAGATCCCAAATATTATATCTAGGCCTGAAATAATCCTCTGTAAAACAAGCTACAAAGGCTTTGGATATTTTATGGTCAAACTTGCTAGTGCAAACAGAATGGTAAATTTGTAAGGATGGCAATTACAAAATGAAAATAGCCCAGGCATATTCAATGGGAAAGTTAGGTACTAACGCTGTCCAAGAAGGGAATGCAAATTTTACTATTCAGAAAGGGGCAGAACTATCAGCTCAAGCAGTGTTTGTACCCTGGCCCTGCATCAGCTGCAGTTTTACCATGGGAGGGAAGCTGAATATCTCCAGCCACAGCCCCACATGGAGTGCACAGGGTCCCACATCACACAACCCATTCACAGCTGCGTGCCCGTGCAGCCCACCTCTCCATTCAGCTGAGAGCAACTTCCTTCCAGCTTGCTTCACATGCAAACTGGAGTGTTCCATGTGCACTGGCTCACCCAACACATCTGTGCTAAACTTTCCCTTTGTCCCCCTATAAAGCAAAGTAGGAAGGGCAATGGCCAAGTCATTAAGACAAACTAAAATTAACACTAACAGCAATAGAGTGCTAAGAGCAAGATTTACAGGAAATAGCTCTGAAAAAAATGTTAAAATTAGACACTTCTTTGCAAATTAAAAGTTTTACAAGCAGGATAGGTTCAGGACATGAAATGCTTAGCAAAAGCAGAGAAGATCAAAGATGACATTATAGAAAAGCTTAAAAGTTATATCAGAAATATGCAATAGACATTCTAGGTTTCAGGATTATTCTGTTCTTTTATTAGTGAGGAAAAATGCATGCAAAGTAAAACTACAGCCTGGAGAATGGGAACCATCTGAGGTTCTGTCAGTTGTGTTACCTAAAAGAACTACCATAATGGTATTTGCTGGCCTTAAAATCTCTGATTATACAAGAAAACCTCTGAGTCAAAACAGTATGTGAGAATTAAAAATTAATTTTTTTTACTGATAATGTCCAAATGAGGTAGGGTTTTGCTGGAATAATATTTTTAAAGGGAAAATTGTTACCCTTGTTGAAAAAAAACAGCAAAACCTTGTAGATATAAACATTTTGACCAAAGCAGGTCAAATGATTGAGTTTCCACCAAAGACCTCGATTTTTAACAACTGCATTTTTAAACAGCTTTATAATTCATTTCACAAGATGCAGAATCACAGTTTTAAGAAGGATATACTAAACCTGCACACCCTGCAAATTCACCTTGAGGTACCACTTTCTTGATCCGTGCCAGAAATAAGGCTGCAAGAGCTCTGTATAGCAGGCATGGACACCTAGCCAGGGAAGAAGAGACTTCAATACTACACTGACTTTTCACCCTGGGCTTTATGATTATTTGACTTGACACCATCCCACACATACAAAGCAGAGATACAAATAAGAGTGAAATGCCAAGAGGGTGAAAAAAATTCTGTCATTTTAAAACAGCAGGTAAAATTTCTAATACTATTTTCCTGTGTGGTGACCTTCTAAACTACATTCAATTTATAGCGCTGATCGTCTTCCTGGGAGGAAAAAGAAATATTTTCATTTATTCTTGTGTTGTTGAGTGATTGTTATATCTGGCTATGCCAATGGTCACTAGCAGTGCCAGTAATCATCTGATAGTCTGGGATCAAGGCTAAGGAAAACTGTCAAATGGAGAAAACACAAATCAACATAATCTATCAGTAAGATTTTTAACCAACCTATTATTTGCTCTAAAGCAAGGAGTCCCATAAGCTTTGGATAAAGCAAATGCTACAGATTTCTTTGTCTCCTGGTTTGTGATGAGGTCTAATGGCATTTCTCCCTGGATGAGTTTTGGTTTAATTCTCTGCCTTCTTTGGGTTCTCTGTTGTGCTGCAGTCCCCCTGCAACCATCCTCACTACCAGTGCCTTCATGTGGTATTTTTCCCCTATAATGCAACATGTTTTCACTGACCTTTATGGAATTTCTATCCCCTCTCAGATTTAGTTAAAATGGGTCAGATTCAAAAACTGTTGGTGAAAAAACAGCATACATACACACAAGCAAATACACACATGAATATCTGTCTACAGCTTCTGGGAGGCTTTTTGTTTGTTTTGGGTTTTTTTTTTTTTTGTGAGGGAATCAGCTTAAAATGCTGTCTAGCTGAATGAAATTTCCTTCCATCAGTCATAGTGAACACATGTACTCTTATTTCATTCATAGTTCCAGGAAATAATAACAATTTTTGTAGTAGGCAAGTTAATCTGTCAGGATTATAGTATTCAAAATGAGCTGCAAAGAGAAGGAAAGAACCATAAACGATAAATACATGTAAACTAATTGCTGGTTTTATTTTATCAAGCCACAAAAATGTAAAATACTCAGCTCCAGGGACTCTAAATAGATTGAACAATATTTTTTTTAAGAAATCTTTCATTTGTTTTATTCCAGAATAATGAGTAAGTGCCCCCAGGACAGTCTTGAAAGGAGATAATGCATCACAAGAGCTGATTTTCTTTTCCTGGCAACATATTCTAACTGTAAAAGTATTTGGATTAAGCAACTAGGCTGACTGGCTGTCAATACTGCAAAGCAAGTTTACAAAGCTACCTTAGTTGCACTGCTCAGCTTCAGTGATATTTTAGTATTCAAAATCATGAGGTATATTTTCTTCTTGTGTGAAAATACAATTTTCTCTTCAAACTTCAGGTGCAGTATAGGGAGCTACCCAGGTAGTGAGCTGCTTGGGAATCCAGAGATTTCTCCCTCTCGAAGCCTTGGCAGCTCGCTGTGGCTTCCAGCACTTGCTGGGGGACAGTACAGAGCATACAGAGCATCACAAAAATGCTGGTGACATGGTCAAAAAAGGAGGTAAAGAGCATATCCAGCATTCATGGCAAACTTTCAGTAAGTTGAAGAGCAATATTTTTTTTGCTTTCAATTTAGGGTGTATAACGGAGTTATGGGCTCAGAGTCTGTTGAGTATGAATGGGCAGTGTGCTCCTAGGGAACTCAGGAGAAGATCTTAGGAAATTAACTGAATAGACATGTGGGAGAATTTTTTTACAATGTGAAAAACAAAAACAAAACCCCAAACAAAACAAAAAACCCACAACAAAACAACAAACCAACTAGCAAACCAAACCAATGGAAGAATTAGGATTATAAGAAGGGAGGACAGAAGCAGGCTCAGGGTGACTGAGTGCTGATCCTGAGGCAGAATAAGTTTTCAGGGTTCAAAGACAAAATTTAGCTCAGGTGTTACTTAACTGTCTAGGTTAATACAGAAAAGACAAATTCAGAGATTCAAAAGCCAGATACAGTGATCCCTGGAACCTAAAATTTACACATAACAGTATGGAGCCCAACCTTACAAGTCCATTTTACCTCTAAAATTTTTTATTAAAAGCTCTTTGTGCATGCAACACACAGATGACCATGACTGGCTGGTGTCTCTACAACTGTTAACACTTCTATACAACAAAGAGACCAAAAGTGCAAAGCCAAATGGAGGAGGCAATATGAGCAAGTGGATTAGAAAAAAAATTGGTGATTCACGGATATGGGTTTACACACACTCTGCCTTGCTGAAAGATGGCAATCAAGCTCCTGCTGCTTTAGATCTCCAGATAAGCCGAGTGGTGAATCTTGAGGACCTCAGACAGGAATTTCTGACCTGCTGTGAAAGCAGACACTGCTACAGCTACAGCAAACTAGAAGCTTCAGCACAGACCTTCAGCAAAGAGCACTGCACAATAACCAGACAGACAGATGTTGCAGTCTCACCTTCATCCCCAGAATGAGGGTGATGTATTTCCCACACTGAATCCCAAAGAGGCCCACCTGGTAGTGGGGTGAGCCATATCTGGTAGATATAGTCCCATAACTGATAGATAGAGTCCCAGTCTTCTGTAAGGAGAGAGGTAGAGCAGAGTTATAGAGCTGTTTCATATTGCCCCAGCAAACCCATGAAACCTAATTCTCCTGACAGCCCCATTAAAAGACAGAGAAAATGTCAGGGAATGCATCTAGTTATGTGTTTAAAGATCTGAGGTGTTCAGTTCTCCCAAAGAGAGAACAAATGGTTGACTTGGTCCAGTGATATGTAACACCTGGGTCAGAAATACATAGACCTAGTACTGCAAAGTCACTGTTGCTGTTTAATCCTCACAGATATCTATGTCACTCCAACATTTGACTTCAGTGTAAATCAGAAAAAACTCTCCACAGTGGCCAGCTCAAAACAGAAATGTAAGCCTGTTCTCTAAGGCTTGGGTGCGTTTGGACCTCCATAAAAATAAAACTGTCAATGAGAGTGCCAAAACACATGAGACCAAAATACTTATCTATTTTTACAGACATCAATGGTCACTTATTATACAATGAAATTCACGATCTAATTATGGTTACCTAGTATATAGTACATATATATTTTCTCTTTATATATACATGCCTCTGCAAATGCTCCTTTGCAAGTATGCCTCAGTTTCATTGGATGTGTTGATTTTTATAGCTTCCTTTAAAAATCACTAACCTTCAGGAGAGAGAAACAAGGACCTTAAGCAATGTTGATTTATGAACTACAGTGGTCTTTATTTTTCTTGTAAACCTGGGTGGAAAATTGATCAGTTATAAGCCTGCTATAGATCTCACAGGTTTGCAAGATATATTATTGTATTTCAAGATTATCTGATATTGTAAAAGATTTTTTCCCCTTCTTTTTTTCTTTACCATGGTCATACATTTTCCTGTCTCAAATTTTGTTCTACTTCTTTTAGAGTTAGGGAAGCTACCAGAAAATAAAAATAAAGACGAAGAAATAATCCTAGAGAAAGTAACTTTGGGCCACCCCAGGTTTTCCCAGTCCATCATAATATGGGTTTTATTTCATACCCCACTGAGGTGGAATTTGCAGAATGTTTCTTGAATTACCATGAGGCACTCTTATAAGACAATTACTGTCTTTTTTTCCTCCTTTTGCTTCACTCTGCTTTTGACAGCTGTTGGCGTTTATTATATAGCCAATGGACCCGGCATTAATTTTCAGTGAAGTGCCTTCTGTAGGATACAGATCAGTTAAACTGTAAAGTAAAATGTACAGACTAGGACTGCTCAAAAGTAGGATATCCATCTTGTAGAAAACAAAAATATTTCAAAATCTTTTAAAATTCCATTTTGGGCAGAAAGATGAAATAATAAGAATTTTACCAAAAAAAGTTCTAAAAAATAATGTTTTGACAATGATAGAATAAAGAAGAAAGTGCTGACCTTTTTATGAGAACAAAAATGGTATTTCAAAATGCCAACAGTTTTGATAGTTGAAAACCCAACTCTGTTGCTCCAGCTTTTTCTGTTTGGGGTAATATCAGGGAGATAGGGACCTCTTCATAATATTCTGCAATTCTCATAATATGCACCTGTCTTGAGAATCTCCCAAATAATGAAGTTTATCAGTAAGACACCATCATCAAGTAGTAGTATGTATACCAAGAGAAATTATATTCTGGGCCACTTTTCTGGTTTCTATTATTTACTCTAATAGTCTGTACAGATCCAGATCATATAAACACTCTGGTGTGTATAATATTATATGCTATTTCAAAAGGCATATTCAATGCATTTTTGGACCTTTGGAACCTTTGGTTGTTCCAGATGCAAATAAGCTGCCCTTTCTCAGACTGGATGGAGGTGAAACATCTGATCCTATATGAGAGAATGGGTTCTGAGCAATGGGTCTCCAACTCAAGTAACATCAGTGGTGCCAACATCAGTTACAGTCTGGCTTTCAGCTCCTAAGTCTTGAGCTGAAGGTTAGATAAGAATTACAAGCTATATTTTCACAAAAGCAACAAACAATCATCACTTTCAGGATACAGCTTTAAAGCTTTGGCAGTTCAGTTGTGACCATCAACCTGCTGTCCATCCAGATAGCATCTGCATCTTTCTCAATCTTTTTCCATGTTCACTTTATGCTTTTGCTGAGATGCTGTTTCCCTTTTTATGTTGTACTTACAGCACTTTCTAGAAGAAACTGTTTTTCCCCTCACCCTTCAATTAGGAGCCAACAGTGAGGGGAAAGTTCCTTGTTCTCTTTCTAATTGGAAGGAGACCTTCTGGATCTGGACCAGAATGCAAATATACTGTTTCCTAAGCACTCTCCTGCTAAGGGTCTTATACTAATTATTTTGCAGATGTTGATATTTATTTTATTCCACTGGAATTTCCATTGAGTGACATCAACAAGATTTCTGGAAAAGTAAGAGGTTTTTAAATTATTAACACAGATGTTACAATCTAGACTGAAAAGCAGAGCTGTGGACTGAGACAGAAGGTTAGGACAAAAGCTTCAACTAATCCTCATATTAATCAAACCTAAAGATGTTCACCATTGATTTTGACATACAACTGAACCAACTCTTCAGATGTACACAGAATGGTTATTCTGCATATTTTGGTCTTACCAGTAACACAGGGTATTGTTTTGTGTAGGCAGTGATTTTCTTCAGGTCTCAAATTCTCATCACTCCTGAGCAAGTTTCTGACCACTTACAGTTGGAAGAATATGTATCAGAAGAAATCTTCTACACCAAGGGTTTATATTCCCATGTAAAGTCTAGTACAGTCACTTATTGCATGAGACAAGATGGGCCAGATGGGCCACTGATCCAACCCCACTGATTCTAATATTCTTGTTCCTGTCTTTCTATCAAGAATATGATAATTATGCACACTAAATAAAAAAAAATCTTTGAACAATTACTTACTGGTACAGCCTTCTGCTAGAAACATTTTTCTCCTTGCCATGAGCAAGTTTAAGTGTATAACACCATGATTTGTTAGGTGGAAGAAACTGTATGACAAAACACTTCGGAGATGCAATGCTTTTTGCCAAGCAGCTGAAACTGTTTTGTTGATAAAGGTTCATGACTCATACTATTAACACTGTCACACATGTAAAGTTTGATCTCCTGACAAAACATCTTGTGGCTGTCTCTTAATCTATTCAGTAATCAATATTAACACTGTCAAATGTCTCAAAACATTCCTTTAGCTTGTTTTCTTTCAGTATGTGCTATATACACATACACATATTTCACTCTATATATTCATTCTATATGTATATATATATATATTTCATTCTGAGTGATAATGTATGTTTTCCTTGGTAACTACAACAAGCCAGAATATAACACAAAGATGAAAGCCCAGATAACCTGGCAAAGAGCACATTATTAAAGATTTGGAAAAGAGGAGAGACAGCTGCTTACATAAACCTGCAGTGGGTACTGGCCTTCAGGCTCCAGCAGGATCTCAATAAAGTCTGACAGTTTTGTTTGCTGTCTTAGGAATCTGTTTGGCTTTGTAACCTCAACTCTGCCTGACACCAGTGAGAATGGACAGTGCTCAGTTTGCTATGGAAGGTGGCCACACCACTCATGACTGAGTCTATCACATCTCAGATATTTATGCAACCAAGTAATAAAAGATGCAGTTCTCTGATAAATGATAGATGGTTTGCCTATTCCAGCTGTCTTATAATATTTAAAATAACCTGTGATGATGCATAAACCTGAATACTACTCTGTGCCCTCACACCTAATCACTCTACTCCAAATGCTAGTGAAGAAGACCTTTCCAGGTTAATCACACTAGACACCTTGACTCCCCAGTGCATCAGATTCAATTTTTCTCTTAAACATATATGTCCTTAAGGCCATCAGAACTCCAAAGTTAAAAGAAAATTAGCATGTGTCTTGGCTTAACCGAGACCTGGAAGGATGGAATTATTATTTCTTAGAGACCAAATGAGCGTAACTTTGCAAAGTTTGAGTTTTCATAAGCAGACATTGCATTTTAATAATTTATCTTCTCAGAGAAGCATATTGTACCTTGAAGTAGAGCCCGAAAGGTTTTACCCTGTAGGGAATACAGATACAACAAAAGAAAACTGAAAGCCATTTGGCTGCTTGTGACCAACTAAGAGTTCGAATTGGCCAAATTCCACACACAAGCACAGAGAGAGACACATACACACAGCGGCTGCAACCAGCTCACAGTGCCAAATTGCAACCATATTTACAATCCTTTCAAAACACTTGAGTCCATTTTTGTGGGAACAACAAACATAAAAATAATGAAAAAACAATATTTCTTTTAGGAAGTGAAGTGTCCTCTCTCCCACGCACCCAGTAAAAGCAGTTGTGTTGCATTTCCTGCTGTTGAGCTGAGCAATACCAGCCGTTAACATTTGTAGTTCCCTGTAAAGATTTCTTTCGAATAAACACACTAAAAAATAAGAACCTTTAAAGTTATGAAATTATCTTTTGTGACTAAATCCAAGAAAAATTGATCATACCTGACTGTGGGGGCAAATGCTCTTCCTAATTTAAATTATACCTGTTCTTGTGAAGCTATTGTTTCAACATCAGAAAAATGGTTTACTCTTTAATATGCATGTAAATTGCATTTAGTAGTGGCACAGAGTAAGATTTTATACCCAAGCAATGTGGATATTAAACATGTAATGACAACAAAGAACCTCTCTTGACATTCAAACACTATCATAAAGAGAAATTCAACATCTCAAAATCACAACAGCATATTCATATATGCTGATGGGTATATTAAATACATGAAACTTTTACATTTATACATAGCCAGATCTGAGAGCAGATCATTAGCTAGTGACATCTGTCAACACCATTTAAAATTTTTACCACATCAGAATCTCTCCTTTACTGCTGTGCTGAAATTTAAAATTTTCTGTTTGAAACTCTGTTTGAAGGGACTCCCACCATTCTGAAGTTCCAAGAGACCAGCTCCCTCCACCACTGTAAATCAGCCTGCAGTAACCAATTTCATCCTCAGAGGTTAAGTCCCACATGATCCAACAATATTTCTAACAGAGTCAGAATCTCAGATAGAAAGTTGTTTTCTTATCTGCAGTAGCAAATATTTATCGAAGGGAATGTGCTGATCTAGCAAATAAAAGGAAGGAGATTATTTTCCACTGAAATGTAGAGCAAAAAGAAGGGAGAAGAGCGAGAAGGGTTATTCCCTGAAACTGGGCAAGTGTGGACTGCACGATGCCACTTACAATTCTGAAACATGAAGCAGAGCTGCAGTAAAACGACATTAGCAGCTTTCATATGATAATTTGTATAGAAGAGAAGGTTGTTTCTGGGTGGAGCACTAGCCAAGACCAAGTTCACTGAACCTAGCACACCATTCAATCAACCATGGAAAAAACAATGAGAGATAGAGATGGGGGAGACTTTTATTTTGACTTGGTAGCAGACGCGAAGGCAGGGGGTGAGTATAGGGAGAGGAAAGTATGCAAAAGTGAGAATTCAAGAAAGCTAAATATTTGAAATGTGTCTGAATGCACATATAATATTTATAATAATAAAATAACAATTATTCCTGCATTGACATACAGGATAGCAAACCAAGAAAATGCAGGTTTATATGGTACATGTAACATATGAAATAAGGAAAGAAGACGGTGGCAGCCTGCCAAGTCTCCCCCTCTCCATTACCCCCCTCCTCAGTCATTGACTTTCAAAGAGGAAAAGATTTCATACAACAAAATCTACCCTGACTTCCAGGAGATGCAATAAGAAGGGATTTGCACTCAGTTGTATCTTCTAAATAGTCACAAATAAATTCAAGTTTCAAGTAATTCATTGCAAGAAATAAGGTTTTTTAGATCGTTGGGACAGACATACAAGTTAGGAATTTTTGCCTGTGTCTTTTAGCTAGGATTTTTCACCCCTTCTATTTGCTGTCTTTTGGCATAATTTTATTCTTATTTTAAAATAAAAGCTACAAAAGGCTGTTCTATTTTCATGGAAATCACCCAGCAGTAAGAATTTCAACTCATTTCCAGAAGAATAATCTTTGTGCTGGTCAATTCAGCCAAGATAGTCTGCTGGCTTTCACACAGCAATTTACTAATTAATGACAAATTAAATAGTGTTCTATATGAAGACAACTTCAGAGGTGGTGCATAAAGTTTGGGATTCCTGAAATATTTTCAGACTGGCTACAGTCCATTTGCATGAAAATATGGCTGTTAGAATTGTATAGAGTTTTTTGTGTTACCTAGCACAAATTAAACCCTTCCATTGCATGAGCATGTTTCCGTTAGTCACATAGATATTTATATTTGATTCAATACTCTTGGTGTGCCTTAAAACATATTTATAATTCAAAGCCATGGAGCTATCATATTAACACTTTTCTGCACTCTTTGGGAAAAATAATTCAGGCTGCTCTGAGAGCTGTAAGCCATGCTGTAAAATACATTGCTTTGCAGCATGGCTTCGTCTGGAAGGAGTGTGGGAATTGTTCACAGTGCTGCACTCCTCAGGGTTTCTCACCAGGGGCATCATTTCAGAGTTAGGTATTTTCAAGAACTCAGGATTGGTATAATTTTAATCTCACTGAAATGATCAGGTAGCTTGTGCTGGACTTTAATGGGACCTCACTGTGATACAATGCTGATGAAAGAGCCCTTGAATTTCCATCCCAAACTGCTTCTGAGACCTACAAGGTCATTTCAAGATGTCTTGGCCTTTTCTGTAGCAGCATCAACCTCCCTTGAGCCTGGCCACATCAGGAGTTTCCAATGTTTCTGGTAGGGTAGGAGCACAAAGCTGTTTAAGGATCTGCCAGTGTTCTGCACCATGCAGTCAGTCTTACACCAAAAATTCAGGCACCACCTATCAGACATTGGATGCATGTCTGATGCATGCATAGTAGCTTCTGTCTTTGTGATCTGATGCACACTGTATTCCCAGACTGGATTTACTGGAATATCCATCAGGAGATCAGGAATTATTATTCTAATGCTAGAAGGGACCTAGGGTGGCAGAGAAGACACTGCAGTGGAACATTGTTTAGGGGGAAGAGGCATGACTGAAGACCCTGTACCTGAACCATAGGCCAGCTACGTGGTCTGAAGCAATTTTGGTTGCATCTCAGCTGCTTTTTACCACTACAGTTTTCCTACACAACATACATTAGGTATTACACAGTAGACCACAAGACCCCATGTTTCCTCTAGTGGTAGATGGTGCAGCATGCTGGGCTATTCTCCTCAGACTTGAGGAAATGTTCAATAAGGCAGGAAAGGTTTAGTTTTTAAAATAAATTGAATGTTTGATCACAAGTTAGCATTCTGCAAAGCTGCGTGCTGTTACTATGACAAGTTCTTAAAACTAGAGCTAGCTAATAAAAGAATTTTATTGATTGTCATGCCACATCAGGTCAGAAATTCATTTAGTGTTTTATTACATTCCAAGCACTGGATGTTTCAGAGGAAGGTGTGAAACTCCCATAACAGAGAATTATGCAATAACTAGTTTATGAGAGAATCTTCTTCCTAAACCCAACTCTTAACGTTTAGCACTGTTGTTGTTCTTCCTACATACTGTAATCCTATTTAAAGTGGCTGCAGCTGTTCTTTCCACATATAACCACTGAGTCTTGCGGTCTTTGTTTGTTATCCTAATGTTGCCGACATGCAATGAGTTCCACAAGTTCACATATATACAACATATATTTCAATGGTTTTCTGCCCTTTTTTAAAAAAAAATTCATTTTATATGATTCATAACCAAAAAAGTAACTATCCTGCACTAGTCCTTATTGAGGATTTTTCTTATGCCTTCCTCAGTGTTTCTCTCTCTAAATTCAAACTGATTCAGTAGCAATAAAGATAATGAATAAAAAATGAGTCATATACTTGCAGACTTTTGCCTCTCTATACATTCCTGTGTTAGGTATAAAAAATTTATTTGAATTTATTTCTGTAAAAGATTTCAGTAACTAATATATGCTCAGTGTTTTATTTAGAAGCTTTAAAACTGGCTAAGCAATGCAGGTAACCTCAAATATTTTTATAGTATGTAAAGAAGAATGGGCATGCATAAGTCCATGAATGAGAAGCCAAGTTACAAAATCAAAATAAAATTTCTGCAACTATTGTTGAACATCTACTAAAAAAAGTTCATAAACTTTCCTGACAGAAGCTCTCTTTCAAGAAAGCTAATGAAACTGAACCCAAAGCAGATGGGAATACAATCAGGACAAATTTGTTTTCCAATTCCATTCAGTTGTTGTGGATTTTTTTTCTCCACTCTTCTACTTTCAGATTCTTCATCTGGTTTATGGGTTGCTACTACTTACTCTCCCCACAGTGAAAGATCAATACATTCATATTTTTAAAGTCTTTTCAAATCTCTGAGTGAAAAGGGCATCTATATCAAATTCATTTTGTGTTTATAAAAAAGAAACTTAAAAGTTACTTCAGCAAAGGCTTCAAAATCCAGATCAATACAGATCTGAGAACTGAATATAGTGAATCCAAATGCAGTGTTATGTATGTGTTATTCAGTTTGGCTCTAACCCAATAAAGCACTTAGATATCTGCCTAGTTTTACACACTGTAAGTAGCACCATTGATCTCCAAGGCACTGTTCAGCCCTAAGTGCTTCACTGGATTGGGGCCTTCTTGCCGTGGGCAGAAAGGGAAGTGCCACAACCATGAGGATACGCAGGAATCCAATTACATTTCTTTCCCAATAGATCTAACTATAAGCTCTCTGTTTATCATCCCAACTATATTTTCTTCCACAAGCAGTGCTGTTTAATTTACCAGCTTCTGTGAGGACAGGTATTACGTGAGCATTCCTCTCAGAAGCTTTGACATCCCTAACGTTAACCACTAAGTTTTTCATATTAGGCCAGGAGAAACTATTTCAGAAATAAAAGACAAAATGTCTCTAAAGTAAATGAAAGTCAATGGTATACAGTCTATGTAGGCACAATGAGAAACTTTGCACAACAAAGCTTTCCAGTGCTACTGAAATACTACCGTTGGTCTTTCTTCCTGCAGGATAAGAACAAACAAGCACTCATGTTTCATTAAGGATTTGAGAAATGCATCTCTGTCCCATTTGGAAGATGAGTACAGGCTAAGTTAAGAGCTGACATTACTGGCAAATACTTTTCATCAGTTTCATACTCATTTGATTCACCTCCTGGTTGTCTTAACTCATAGAAATGTGGGAGTGTGTGCTCTTCTGCCTGAATGTATTTAGGTACCACCGTGCAACACAAGGGATTACATTTCCACAAGGGCAGTGCAGTAGCTATACATTTATTACATTGCTTCCCACAGGCCATGTGTGAGTCTACATTAGTACTTTAGTTGGGACTAAGAACACTAAAATGAAGTTTCCTAATTGTATTGGCTTAACCACACCTCAGTTCACAACACAGCGCAAACTCAGAGGGCACAAACAGGCTCCTTTTTGGATGAAGCTAATGTGGCAGATGCACTCCAGAAGTCAGCTCATGCCAACTCAGGCACCAATGGGCTACAGCCCAAAGGATAAGACTGGACTTAGTCCAGAAGAAAAACCTTCAAAATTCAGAGTGTGAACCTTTCACCTTCAGCACCCAACAACATCATTCTACAAGTCTTCTCCTTTTGCACTGCATTGCTCAACAGTGTGGATGACAGCAGTAAGCTATAACTTATAAATTAAGGTAATTGCCATTCCACCCAAACGTCAATTCTCTGCTGGACAGTAAAATCTGATTTCACTTCTGAATCATGCAAAGCACCTCAGTGAATTGTATTTCTGTTGCAGCAGAGTACAGACACAGAGATGCTTTAGGGAGCCTGCAGTAACAGGCAAGATGTCCTGCAGTAGGGCAAGCTGGCTCACCTCTCCCAGTGGCACCAGGGGCAGGCTGGTCTTTTCCCTGGCAGCACAAAGGAGATCAACCCAACTGGGCTTTTTTCTTACCTCTGTAAGTTGAGGAGAAATTAAGGATGAGAAAGCTTCATTCTTCTTTCATGCAGGTCTGACAGAAGAATTTAGATTTTCAAGCCAATCTCATTCTACCTCCCTCTTTCCAGCTTTTGCACCTTTCAGTAGGGGAACTCCTTTGCACACACATGGATGGGATTCATGTTTGATCCTGTGTGACTACATTTTTCTGGACTTTGTGATATAAAAGGCTCCGGCATTGCAATCAAGTTCACAAAGTTGATCCTGGCACACGTGTCCTGATAGAACATCCACGTGACTTCTGTGATTTCTGATCAGATCAGCAGCCTGCCTGCATAGTGGTTATGATCAACTCACTGTTCAGGGGAAGAGGCAGCATGGGACAAGCCTGTCCCTCTCCTCACTTAGTCATAACACAACTCACTTTACTTTGCAAGTGTCAACTTCCTTCCATTTCCTCCCCTACGTTATATGCACATAAATACCACCTTCAGTATATATTTCCAAAAAAACTCTTGACTATATACTATTAAAATTAATTTCATTTCATTTAATGGATCTGTGTAGTGTACTGAAACTTTTTAAAGGGATGCTTTAAGAAGCTACCTTACCTCCCTAGAAGACCCCATGCTGTGCTTTGTAGCGTGATGTATTCTCCGTTTGGCTCCTCCTTGGTTCCAAAAGAGCCTCAGAAACTCTGAAAAACAAAGCACAATTACCAAAGCATTATTCTTTATTCAGTATTATTTTAATTTCTATTTACATTGAAGTTTAATGCAAAGCTCCAGCAAGTAAAATATTGTATTTCCACCAAAAGCTTTTTCCTGCCTATCTTTTTTTTTTTTCAGTTACGTCATTACAGTATGTTCACAATTAAGCCAAAACAAAAACCTTTTTCCCCCTGCATGCAACATATAAAAATATTTACTTTACACTGTGAAAGCAGAGCTCTGTTCAAATCCAAAAAGGTAACCTGGGGGTATATGCAGTAGAAATGTGCCTTTTATAATTATTCCCCTGTGTAAGAACAATCCTAGTCAGTCCAGATTCAGTCTGGTTGCAGATTCCTCTCTCCCTCATGTGAGGTTGAGTGGAAAAGCAAAGATGAAAGTAAGGAAGAGGTTTTACAGTGCCTCTTGCAGTCCTTTCTTTCTCTGTCTAGAATATGATTAAAGATACCTCATGTAAACCATGAATAAACAACACCTCCTGGTAACTATTTCAAATTCTGCCCTTGAGGATAATTAAAAAAACAAACAAACAAACAAACAAACAAAAAAACCCCCCCAAAACCAAACCATATTCTTACACAGCATTTTTCATCCACAGATTTCAAGGACATTTCTTGTGTCAGTACCAGGGCACCTCACACCCATGTGGAAAAGTTTCTCTCTCCTTGCTTGCTGGCATTC
>NW_010322671.1:99658-115026 GCF_000700745.2 Antrostomus carolinensis
GCATTCCTGAATGCCTGGAGGGGCACAGGGGGTTTTGCATGACTGGACATGATCAGAGAAGGTGCCAGGAGAGACCTTACACCATCATATGCCAGAGCACATGGCACTGTGATGGCGCCCGGTGAAGCTGCCCTGAGCAGAGATGCTCCCTGGACCACAATTCTCACTCTATTACAGCTACAGTGGTGACTACTGGAGTCTCTAGAGAGAAATCTTTTCTTCATCACATTATAGTGCAATTCCTTTTTCATCTGTCTTCTTCACTTCTAAATCAATTCTCACTCAATGTATTCTTTGTTTCATTAACTGGTGGTTTTAAGGACTCTCAGTGTTGCATAGTTAATAACTTTTCTGTAGCTTGACTTTTTCCATCAGTTCACATTTCCAAGCCAATTAATTCCTTGTTGTTTTCCAATGGTTATTAAAAGGTAGAAAAATCCAGTTTAACCCAGCCTACCGTCTGAAGGATGCATCTATATGCTAATTACTTTTCCAGTTTGCTAGCAGAAAACTCCGTATGATAGAAAGGACCATTTTCTAAAATTATCAAGGGCTAGACTTTAAGAGGTAGGTAGGTGCTTAAAGATGTATAAGTGCCTAGTGGGGTTTTTAGAAGTGCCTAGAGATTGAAAGCCTATTGAAATCAGTGTGATTTAATTAGGGGACTGAATACCTTTAAAAGAGGTTTTCAGAAAAAACATAGTATTTAAAAAATATTTAGTCACATAATGAGGAAGTTTAAAAGAGTAGGGCAATTTTTTTTTTCTTCAGTTAATTAAATTTTAGGTTAATCAGCTGGATTATTCAATTCATGGTGCATACAGCCAAGTAACTTCAGCTAACCAAAAAAACTGAAAACATTTCATTACTGCCATTTCAAAAAGATATTTTTTCCCCTTTTTGTTTGTTTCTTAAAAAAATGCTTACATTAATTCTTAGAAAGAATAATAACCTGTGAGCTAAATAAAATGATCTTGTTTTCCTCTTTCACCAGGAAGAACTACAGAAAATGTGTTATCAGTTGAACTTCACCCAGCTGCATATATATATATATATATATATATATATATATTTGATGGTTTTTTTCTCCAGAGCTATGCTCCCTTTGACTCATTTCTGTGAAAGAGGCTTCAAGGCTGAACTCATGCCCAGGCTTCTTGCCTGTTCCCATTGTTTAATTGAAAAGGCACCCTCAGCACTTGCTCTGGCATCTTTTATCTGTCCCATCTACTTCTGCAGCAACATCACCTGAGCAACATCAGACAGCTAAAAATCAGTTTGAGGTCCTTTTTCAGAAGGGCCTTAACAGCAGAGGGAAGAAATGGTTTGCAGGTGGCCTGAATTCCAATGGGCTCAGGTGAATTCAGGATTTGTACAAAAAGCACCACATCTCAGGAGAGGACAGAAATACAGGTTACTCCCCTATGTAATCTAGGCTATGGGTAAAGTCTGAAGAAGAGTCTCCATAAGAGTTTTCAGAAGTGACAAATAGTCAAGAGTCCAGAAACCTCAAAGGTGTAGGTGTTACATCAAGCTATAGATACCCAGATACCTTCTGGATCTCATTGGAAAACATAGTTTGGCTAATAATAAAAATGGTGAGCAAAGTGCAGGCTTGGTAGAGGTGAGATCATCTCTCAAAGACATTTGTTTGAAGTCACCTGAACAAGATCTCCTGCCATCTACTGTGTGAAGAATTTTAGAAGCATTTTAACACTTAAGGGTAGACATCATTGCCAAGGTAGTAAAACAAGGTTTATGGTCTCAATCTATAGTTTCATTTCATTCTAGGACACAATGACCATGCATCTTTTAAGGCTATCATCTCATAGTCTTAGGAGGGCAGTTAAGCAAGAACACAGGAAAAAATTTATTTTGGAAGAGTGGTTCACTGCTTGTTTATCTGATTTGTCCCTTAATCCACAACTTGTATTTATTTCTTCCCTAGAAATATTGCAAAATTGCTTGAGGACAAGATGGCTCAAGGTCTGGTAATGGGATTTTTAGCCTTTCACACCCAGCTCATTTATCTGAGCACGGGTAGGTCTGTAGGTCAGTGAGTTGTTACCCGATGACTCTTGTCCAGTGGCCTCTGAAAAAAATGAGCAATTTTCACACAGTGAACAGCAGTCTACCCAGAAGTTATCTGCCAAAAGGGGAGAGTAACAGAAGAAATAACATAACTATACAAGGGTAGAGCCAAAATTTCTTTATGAGCACAAAAATGGGTAACACTTCTGAGTTACACTGGTAGAGAGATTTGAGGAACCCAGCAACCTCCAGCCCATCCCTTCTGGGTAGGGATGTATTTTACTGATCCCACACTGAATCAGATTTCTGTTGGATTTGCTCAGTACTTTTTGTGGGCAGTAGATTTGAAAAAATAGGAATTCCATCCTTTGAAGAAACCCCCCACATTATGAAATAAAATTTAGAGTGATCAAAAAATTCCAATATTGTGTCTAAGAAACACTTATTTTTATATACTGAACACTGTAATGAAAACAGAAAATCATAAGCTACATATGTGCACACACACTCACAAAAATAGCTGAATATGAACTTAAATTAAGGATGTTAAAAAAAAAAGGCAATAAAGCCAGAATGACACAGCAGAGGAAAGCTTGGGCAAGATATTTAATTTTGTTAAAAACTTCTTGTTTTATTTTTCCCATTAAAAGCATTCTGAGCAGTTCTACTGGGTACAGTCTATAAAGGAAAGTGTGGGCAGAGTCAAAAGTGAGTCAGGACTGTAGGAGCTGACCTAGCTGGGATATCTAGCTGCAATTTTTACCTTTTGCTTTTTATTCAGCCTCCTGCTTCCCACCCCACAAAAATATCTACGTAGTTTAGACTCATCTAGAGATTTCCAAAAGAAATTAAATTTTACTAGTTATGCTAGTTCATCAGGTTGTTCAAGGATTTACTTTAATAAATAAATGCATCTGTTAAATTTAAACTGCAGCTGAAAACAATCCTTCCATTTACAGGCTGGTTTTAGTAGACTACCATAGACACCCTTTAGCAAGCCAGACCTGTCCCCATGCATGTTCTTAGAGCACGCTGCAGACACCTGCCAGAGACAGGGGCATCCCAGCATGGTGGTACAGACAGCTCTAGCAATTCTCTGTAGAAAGCAACCTTATTTATTCCAAAGCCACTACCTCACCAACACAAGGAGAGACTCTAATCATAAAGATGCTCCTTCAGCAAAATGCTCTACTTAGACATTTGAGTACCACATACTTCCAGATCAAGAGAAAACCTCCTCTGGCTGTCACATACCATCCCCTATTGGATCGTACTCTGAAAATCAGCAAGCTATTATTACCTCTACAGGAAGGTAGTGATACTCTGAAATAAGTCCTCTTAGACCATTTCTCCAACTGCTGCCTTTGAACTATGCTCATTCATCACCTGAAGAAGACTGCCCATGGGCCAGCCAACACGAAGTTGAATGAGCTAATACTAGAGGAACAAATACAAAAGCTGTTCACACCTCAGTAATAGATACCCATGAGAGCAGACACATGAAGGTTCTTATGAATCATGATCTACTTTAGCCAATGCAATAAAATGAATTTAAAAAAGTCATGATCTATTTTAGCCAATGCAATAAAATGAATTTAAAAAAATCAAAACCCCCACACAGGATGAAACCAAATAAGTACAATGTAACAGAGCAGCCTTGAAGAATTGCATCCAGAGATTACTTAAAAATAGGTGTTTTATCTTGATTCTCTCATTCCTGACTATCAAAACCAGCCTGCCAGTACCTGCAAAATTCAGGATACTGATTCATAATGCTAAGAGATACAAAAAATAACCTCACCAGAGAGGCTGCTTTTATGGTATATTACTCTTTCTCTCATTTCTCAGTTCCCACTAAGCCCTAATTGCTCCATAGGTGTGAATTAGATCATCTCTAATGACCTAGTGATTAGCATATTTAAATTAAAGCTAATTATCACCTGATATTTAGTTGACATTTGATGCTTCTGTTTCAGACCTCAAAAAGACCTCACACATGTCCATTTTTTCCCACAAATATATTAGCAAGTTTATAAAAACTTATCTCTAGATCATAATGTCTGTATCAATGGCAATAAAACAAAAAAGCAAGGTACTTGTTTGATCATTTTTCCTCTGTAATTAGCATAAATCATATTCGAACTTGATTGATAATTGCATGCACTAATTAGGTATGATTTGGTCTTCATGAGCATTTGTTTGTATATACACCTAAAATTCATGCTTCCTGTGAGTACAATAATATTTATTGAATACCACATTGCTATGTCTGAAGAATATTACAGTGTGCTACTTATTTAAGGCACAGACAGTTTTCCTAGGAGACTGAATGTTAAATATTTAGTATCACCCATGAGACAAGGCAATATTTTTTTAGATATCTAAGTATTTGGTTTGATTTACTAGAACAGGTAGAAGCATAGAATAACTTGGCTGAAAGGTTGTCCACTCCAATATCCTATGGTTTTCTGGAAAAGTATAATGTACATAACTGTAGGATGCCCTCATGAAGACGTGGCAGAGGCATGGATGATTCAATGGAAACAAAATGCAGAATGTGAGAATCCAGTTCTGTGTCACTTACAGTGTTAAAACAGAGAAAAGATAATTCCTGACAGTTTTAAGTTTCACAGATTTCTGTACTCTACATCACTAAAGATCCCCGTGCCTTTGGAAATTTCTGTTCATTTATTTAGGTTAAACTAATTCTTAGCACATTCAGATAAACTGAAACTATCTACATTTAAATTTAAATACTAGTATTTGCATTGAGAAGTAGTTTGGTAGTTCCATAATTTAAAAATCATATTTCAAGCTAAACCAGTAAAGTTTTCTTGTGTAGCGGTAAGAAAAAATGCCCAGCCAATATCTAGCATTGTGAATCTTGGAAGGTAAAGGCCTCAGACCAAAGTTGTGGAGGAGTTGAGGCACTTCTGTAAATCAAGCAATTAATTTCCTCCTAACAAGCCCTGAGTAAAGCTCACTAAATCATTTGCTGACACTGTCTGACACCAGCTAGTGATCTGGCACAGGGAATGCAAATCTATAGGTGGCATGGACGGATTGCGTGGCATGGAGGACAGTGCCCCTGCCAGCAGTTTCTGGGATCTCTTCTGGCATCCACCCATGCTCTACAATTTTTGAATGGCCCAAAGCCTATCTGATGAGCAGTATGTATGTAGCATTGAATGTCGGTTTGGCCATAACATGACTTCCAGGTATGCTGTGCCTAGGGGTTAACTTCACCTTGTAAGCGGCAAAAATTCCCAGCATCCACGAACAGCTACAAAGAGAAACTGCTGCAGTCTACAGAGCTGTCAGCCTCTTTAAAGTGGAAACTCCCTTTTGCTGTAAGTGAGGAGAGCAAGGCTTTAGGCTGAAACTGGATGTTTTCATTTGCATTGAACAGCCTACTGATGAAATGCTGGTGACACAAAGGTCAGCGATGAGTATCCTGGAGAGAAATGCAAGTAGAACCAGAGCCTGCTGCAATCAGATCATACTCATGTGGGCCCAAGGTGAGAGAAAAGCCAATTCAACAGTATTTTAGCAATGTAACATCAGAGCAAAATCATGTGCTGCTGAGCGGCCATCTCAATAACGAGTCATGCTTGGGGTGGGCTAAGCATGTGGGTGGGGATGAGAGAGAATAGGTCTTTGTCAGAGATTGTGCCAGGGCTGCAGATCAAAACATTCTTCAGCCTCGGAGGGGATTCACCATCCAAACTTCGATGCAAACCTGAATCTCATTGGTACTCCTCTCAGCACACTGAGCTAAATCAAATTCCCATGTGTGAGACTGAAACACGAATCTGGATTGCATAGCTTGGCCTCATCTCTAATTTGTAATATTATCAGTAATAAGCCTTCCAAGGAAAAGTGAAGGGGCATCACACATCTGTCACCCTGTACATAAAACATGCTGGACCAAATTCTTGCATTTACATTTTGCTATCGAAGCCTACAGAAAAATGTGGATTTAAGCAGTAGGAGCTCTGTCCCTATGTCGCCCTGTAGATATGCATGTTGTCTCTGTGCCAAAGCCAGAAATGAAGTCTGAGGGTTATTGAGGCAGAGGAAGCTATTGAACTCAAGAGAGGTTGGAAGAAAGTTGAATTCTAGTGTTTTTACCAGGATTTCTTTCATAGTAATGAAGGTTTTTGCATTAATGATTTTTCACACAAAGGGGTGGTCAGTCAGGATACAGGAGTGTGCATGTGTGTGTGTAAGGGAGCAGAGGGGTAGAGGTAAACGTGAGTAGTTTTACACTAAAATGAAATCAGGCTTTTCCATAAAACAGATGTTATGGTTCCCTTTAAAAAATAATTAAATTAACAGTGAACAGAATTGTTCAGGAGAAGGAATTTGGGGTTGGGATTTTGGCATTAGTAATTCCTTATACTTAATCCATAAAAGTTTTCTTTTATGTTTAGAGAAGGGGGTTAAAAAAAGAAGCAAGTCTGTTACTAAAGGATTTTAAGATACAGTGGAGATGTGAAAGGCACAGAAGATTTTCATTTCCTGTGTTATAGGGTGCAAATAATATCAGTATGAAAAACCTGGCAGGAAGATTTAAGATAGCAGTTTTTACATTGATAAGTATTTGTTCATTTCCTGACAACAAAAAATATAAATCTCTTCAGAAATTAAATACCCTGGCTTGTTGAAGCACTTTTGTGACGTTCTGTGGTAGACTGGTTTCCTTTCATTGGAAATCCACAGCTAGAATAATAATCACAGCATCAGTTATTATACTTGTATCAGTTCTGTGCGGCAAGAGGCTAATACAGTGTATGGCCGAATTCTCCTACTTTTGTGTCACTTATTTTCTCTGTGGGCCAGATTTGCATTTTAATGGAAGTAGTTTATAGACTTCTTTGCTGCCTTCATAGTGCCACAAGTGGCATCATTAAGTGAGTTAAGCCGGATTAATGCTGATAGTAAAGTCAGATAATACAATAACAGAGGCCTTCATTTCCATTTGGATTAGGTGAAGAGAGCAGGCCTGTCTGGTGCAGGGTGATAATTTGTAAGCACGATATGTTGTACTTGAGAGGATAAGATTAAATTTAGTGGGTTTAACTGTCATCCCAGTAAGTCAATTACTTCATCTTTTCAGGCTTTGAATTTCTTTTATAAATAAAATAAATGGAATATTGAGCTGCTCCACAGCCATTTCGAGCTTCCATGAAGAAGAATTACACATGCTGGGCCAAAAAAAAAAAAAAAAAAAAAAAAAAAAGGGAGAGAGGGGAGGGGGGGAAAGGGTTTCTGATTCGGCTCCATAAACAAAATATGAACTGCATTCAAGTGCCAGCATGGCAACAGCTTGGGAATATTGTCCATTTCTCATATCACAAGCATGACAGATTCCATTGTGACTTTAGTTTATCCATAATAGGAAATATTTATGTTGTGCCTGGCCTTTTCTATTTGTATCTATTAGATTGTAGAAGGAATACACTAAAATACTGATCCCTGCTATCATTTAACTCTTTTACTTTTTTCCTCTGCTTGCTATCTCCTGTATATTTAATGCTTACACCTT
Organism: Antrostomus carolinensis; assembly: GCF_000700745.2. NCBI lineage: Eukaryota > Metazoa > Chordata > Aves > Caprimulgiformes > Caprimulgidae > Antrostomus > Antrostomus carolinensis. The sequence continues at coordinate 107,238 of NW_010322671.1, forward strand.
GCTGCTAAGAGAGTCTAAATGGAAATGTATAAAGGAGATCTGTTCGATTTTGATCTAGATCAGATAAAACCTTTTTTAATTCTCCTTCTTCTCTCCCCATCTCCACCCCCCTTTGGACACCAAATCCCTGCAATGCTATTTCTCAGGGACGGAAAGTTTGACATGCTTTCTGTAAATTAGATACAGATAGATAAGCACCAACATCTTCATTTCTATCCACAGACCCAGACTGAATACAGGTGATGTCAAGGGATGCTAAGCATGTCAATACTGGAGTGCTTATCCATAACAAGAGATTATTTCAGGAGTCCCTCAAACTCAAGATCCTTTCATAACATCACTTACAAGTACTTCCTTGCTGTGGGGCATTATCATATGCAAGGTGAAAGAAACCTGCAAGAAAGCTGGAGAGGGACTTTTTACAAAGGCAGGTAGTGATAGAACAAGGGGTAATGGCTTTAAACTGGAAGAGGGGAGGTTTAGATTAGATATTAGGAAAAAAATCTTTATTGTGAGGGTAGTGAAACACTGGAACAGGTTGCCCAGAGAAGTTGTGGATGTCCCCTCACTGGAAGTTTTCAAAGCCAGGTTGGATGAGGCTTTAAGCAACCTGGTCTAGTGGAAGGTGTCCCTGCTGATGGCAGGGGAGTTGGAACTGGATGATCTTTAAGGTCTCTTCTAACCCAAACCATTCTATGATTCTATGAAATCTCTGCTAGTCTCTTAAATTATTGATGAAACTCAGCACTGCAATGAATCGAAGTCTTAAGTCCTGGTGTAGCAAGGTGGTAGGCACCCTTATCTCCCACTGATGCTGAGAAAGAGCTGGCATTAATCTCCTGGGAGGGAGGAAGGACAAAGCTAAGGGCTAAGGGAAGTGCTCTTCATTGCTGTAAGACTACTTGGTAACAGATGCTATTAGCTAATTTAGTCAAATGAGCATCCAAAGACCCTGGCATTGAAGGCCACTATATGGAAGATGCTCAGCAGCCTGCAGGACTAAATCCATTGTCTGAACCCAGATGCCACAAAAAGGCAGGGCAACCCAAGAGAGCTGACCAAGTGCAATGGAGAGATTTAGACAGGTTTGCCTAGGAAGTGTCTTTATATTTCCTGCAGCTCTCACACCTGTGGTACTCCTTTGATTTCACTGGGAACTAAAACTGTGGCACTATGAGGTGAAAGGCGTCCTTTTGGGTTGGTGTGGATGGGGTAAGTGTATACTTGTACACTTACTCTGTGCCAAGGAACAAGATATTTTCCACAAAATTAAGCTGAGACAAATCATAAGTAAACAACTATTTGAAGTGGGCACTTATGGAATGTTTACCTTTTTTTATGCTGATATATATCACACACAGCTTCCCAAAAGTCAGGGAAATCACCCAACAACCAAAACTGTAAGGCAAAGAACTTAGTCTTTTCATGATATAAAGGTATATGAAATAAAATGGGATGTATCAAATCACAGAATCTGTATCTTAAGTGGAGGCCACCACCTAACATACAAAGGTTCCTCTGTTGGTAGGAGATCTTTAGCAAAGAAAGTTGTGCTTTGAAAAAGTGTTAAATAATTCCAATTTCATAATTTCATGCCACAGTTTGACGGTCAATTTGACTTTCAGGTATCTTAAAATCTGACTAATCTCTCTAAATTTTTCTTAATAGCTGACATTTACATCTTCCCATCTCTTGTTTTTGAATGATTTATATAATTGCTTATATAAAGATACTAAATGACTTTAATATTCACAGGTTTGATTTGCTGATATATGAAGTCTATAATCAAAATCCCAACCCTGAGTGTTCTTACAGATATCAGTGTCCCATTTTCTCTCAAATTAGCAATGTCACGCAAGCTTTGAGAGGCTATAATTACAACCTCAGCAGAGCAGAAAAGCCCCAGCAGCCAGCCAGCCTCATTCCACTCAAAAATGAGTCTTCCCTTGTCTTTTAACGCCAGGGAGTTCTTTCTTGCATCTGATTGCTGTGACTATGATCCAAATTCGGCCTTTTTTTGGACCCAGTAATGCCACAATTTTTTTGTGCGATTGTCAGTATGGCGGAATTTGACCAGCTTGACTTTAATCTGCCCTGATTTGTCACACAGTTCTGCCAATTGAGTTCCTCAGATGGTATGGAAAATTGGTGCTGCTTTTCTCCAGAACACGTGTTTGCACACTAGCACAGCATAGGGACAGTCAAGTGTGCAGTAAACAAAGAGCACAACAGCTCAGTGGGTTTGTCACAACCAGCTGGGCTACCAGTCTCTATTTACTAGGTTAGCTAAACTATTTCAGGGAGATTCAACTGTATGCCAAAATTAGGTACCTAGATGTTTTCCTTTGTTGTGTGATTTGAGCATCTCACTAATACTGTGGTTAATGTCACAACAATTCTGTGAAGTAAGGCAGCAATAACCTCCATTTTCTAGAAAGTGAGTGACAGAAAGAGATGGGGCAGTTTAAAAGTAGTCAAAGTGATAAAAAACAAAAGTCAGTAATAAGTGTAAGTTAACAAGCCTCCTTTGATGACTTTTTCCCCATTCTTTTATCAGGACTCAGCTGACCTGCTTAGACTGGGGTGTAAATATCCCAGGGGACTCCTGCTTTATATCTTTTGCTATTTAAATATTTCTCAATTAGTTTTTAAGAGACATTAGCATGCAGTAGCCTTTATGTCCACTGAAGCACCTTAGTCACTGTGTTATGTTACAGTTGGTAAGGCTGAGCAGAACCTCTGTGAGTAGCTCAGTGAGGAAAGAGGGATTTCTGCAGTGATCTGCAAGGCTAAACCCCATTGAATATTCTGTTTGATGAGCAGCTTGGTCCAAAACCTTGGCAAGCTTCAATTTATTTAAAAAGAAAGGAGAAATATATGGAAAGCCTTTGCCATGCAGCAGTCCAAATGGACTGGCACTGTCACAGAGAACGCTAAAGGACAAAGTCAATGAACTTGTACCAGTGCACAAGATCCTTAAGGTCAGCTGTCACCTCATAAAACATCGGGTTTATGGAGGCGTAAAGTTTCTGAGGCTGATGAGGTTGCTTTGGGATAGGTACTTGAAGGTACTTGAAAGTTATGTCTGCACATGGCATACAGACTGGTTGAATTAAGACTTGGTCAGAACTATAGAAGCATTAAGTTCTTTAAGGGCGAGATATGGGTATCTCTGAATCAGTTCTCATCTGATCTACTCTTACTGATATCAGAAGCAGAAGCCTGTGTATTTGCCATCCATCAATTGTCTTAGAGCTTATGTGTGTTTTAAAGACAGACAGAAGCAAAGACAGAGATGGATCCAAAAAAGATGCAGCAGTATCTCAATTTGTTTTCAAGTAACTCTATATGGGCAAATACTAAATTGTGTGACAAGGAAGGTTCTGCCTCTGCCAAGCTTTAGGCAAAACCAGTCCTCTCTTTACTGTATTTCTGTTCTGCAAAGTGCAGGAAGTTTGTTAAGTTTGTATTAGACAGCTTTGACAAACAGTTTTTCTGAAATATTTTAAGCCTCCTAGACACAAGGTAAAGAAACATATATATTACAAATGCCATATGAAAACAAGGGTTCTCAGCAGCTGAAAGCAGAGACCTGTGCCAGCAAGTCTCAAAAGGAGAATTTCAGCCTATGAGATCATGTTATCCCATTCACAGTACAGAACAGAGGGAAAGTTTGGGAATTCAAATCCTTTTGAACATGATACTGTTGCTGCAAAAGGACAGGCAGATTTATAGATTTGTAGAGTGGTTAACACCCTTTTGTATTTACCAAAGTGTTATGTCTTGTATATTAGATCAAGTTCTCGAGTGTAGAATAGTCTGGTTTTACTATGCAGTTAGTAAAATGCAGCATAAAATCCATTTTAGCTATTGCAGAGAAGATCATTTGTCACTAACAGCAGCTCCTGACAACTGCTGAGTTGGTCAGGTGCTTCCAGATTGCAAACTTTTCTCCTCCAAGACTGAAGGAAAGCAGGTATTTCTGAAAGGAAAAAACCACAGGCTGGGTATGAACATGAGCCCAGCTGGGATGTGCTGTTGTTGAGGTTGGTATCTAAGGAAGCCACTGAGCAGCTCTGAAAAAACCTAGGGGACCAGCCTTCAGAGGGCAGTGCAAGGGTTAGGGAGGGCAAAAATGAGTTTTAAGCAACTGCAGCCATCTATGCCATCAACTGCTGAACATGGCATGAATATGAAGTATTGGCAGTAACATTTGATTCTACAGTGGGCTAAGACCACTAAATACCATCATCACCTTTTTGTCTTCTTCTATCCTTCTTTTAACATATATTCTTGTTTTAATATGCAGAATATTCTGGTTTAAGAAGAGGAATAAGAATAATTCTTTCAAAGAAAGAGGAATAAATGAGTGTGAACTAGGTAACATAGTCTTATTTACATGTCCAGGAGGGTCAACAAGAGGGTTAGCAGGAGGTATGTCTGCAGCTACATTAGTTCTGCAACCAACTAACTCAATCTCTAGACTGCATCCAAGAAAAGCCTACCTGCTGGAAGGAAAAAAAGTACAGTTCATTGCAACTGCATACCGAGAAAGCTAATGAAGCATTTTATGGATGAAAAAAGAGCGCAGCATGCCTAGGTCAATAAAGATGGGCTGAACTCTAGAAAGGAAATTAGTGTAAATATGCAATAATAGGAATAAATATTATGCAATAATCCATTTGTGCAGATCTGAGTGCAGAAAATTATTAATATTATGATGTTTCCTGACCATGTGATCATTCACCTAGTGACTGTATTATAATACATGTGTACAATGTTAATTTTACAGTTGAATATGCCGTCTTTTCCTTTGCATCTTTTAGTTCTTGAAGGCAGAACCATGACTTTTCTGAATATAGCTCAGTTTGAGGAATTTTTAATAATTCTATTATATTTCCACACACATGGAAAAATGTCCATATGTACCTCGTGACATTTCCACATGCCTCGCTGCATATAATAGCAACTCTCTCAGAAGATGCTGTTACTTTAAGGATTGACTTGTCATATATTTAAATTATATATTAGATTGCCAAGATTTTGAGAGATCTTTGGACTGAAAGTGCATGGATTGCCACTACTATGTTGGTTTAGAAGAATTTATCACATGTTCTACATGCCTGGCATCAATTTAACCAATTTGGTATCACACTTTTTAATAAGGTTTTGTTTCTTATAGAAGGTTAAGGTAATTTACTCACCATGTTTATTATATATGAAGTTGTTGAAATAATGAGGGCAATAAAAATGAATTTAGCATTGTCTTTATTGGTATGAAGGTTACATTCATAAGCTTTGTTTGTTTTAATAGGTTTATTGTAGAGTCTTAGGCATATGCTATTATGCAGCGATGGATATGCTTTGAATATTTTTGTAATTGTGGGTAGTATAAAAGTCATTTTCTGTTAGATTGCACAAATCCATTACATTAGTAGAAAGATACATTATTGTAATAGGATTAATGTGCAACACATAAACATGATCAGTAATATTCTTTTTGATAAATTATCTCATTTTAATCATTTGGAATGTAGAAAGATTTCAGGATAGTTCCATCTTTGATTTGCATAATTGTATTACAGACAGACAAATTGCATTATATTCTTCATTAACAATAGATGGCTTGTATAACTATTGTATTTTTGAAGGCACTGCTCTTATGTTCATCCTGTAATTTGTCATTTTATGACACCACTGTTTAGCTTAGTTTGGAGAGAATAGAAACTAAAAGATTATTTGATTTTAGCTGAGTACAGTAATATCTTTGCATTCAACTGTAATGCCATAAGCTATTGTTTGTTTTAACAAATTGTAATCCAGCAGCTAAAGTTAGTTAAAAAATATTCTTCTCATTTGTGGCAGATCCCACATTCATGGCTTTTCACAGCAAAGTGTCAGCACTTGTAAATGAACTTCAATATAAAAACACAGCATAAAATTAAATTAGATCCATCAGAATGTTTTCTACTTCTCTGCTTGGGCTCACTCTCCCCCTTTCATGTTTTTTTCTCCCTTACACATGCACACACACACAAACACATGCTTTGTCTGGCTTTCACTGAGTTCTTTAGGGTTTTTAATTCCATAAGGTAAATAAAACAGCTGAATTGAAAATTATATCATAAAATTTATTATTCATTTTTTCAATGGCAAATCCTTCCCTTTTAAGATTGTGTGTCTTCTCTATAAAACGTTAAATATTCTCAAAGATATTTCAGGATAAAGCAAATTATTTTTTCATTTTTCTCTAAACAAGCCTCCTTCAATCATTTTTGACTGCTAAGAATACCAGTAAATTAAAAGTTAGTATCTTGAGACAGGTTTGCACTCCTACTAAATCAAAACCAGCTTCCTATTTTAGAAAATCTAATTGTTGCACTCAATTAGGGTACCTTGAGCATAGTGATCCTTTAAAAAGAAATTTGGTTTAGAAATAAATTAGTATAGCTAAATCACAAATAGATACCTTTCTTTGATAGTGAAACACAAAGCTCAGGTTTCCAATTTAAAGGCAAGTCAGAATTCAGGCCTATCTGTCTCACTGAAGTTTGATATGTTAAAAAGAATTCTAAAAATCTGGGCAAGCATTCTTATAATTTGATCTAAATTTAGGTTGTTAGTTTAGGTCCCAATCTAAAAGGGCATATTTATTGTTGCATGTAATAAATAATTCTATCAATGCTTGTATAACCAGTCTCAAATGAAAGCTTGATCCTATAAAGCCAATGGGAGTATGACTATGAGTCCAAAGAGGCCAGGATTTTACCCTCTGTGCCCCACTACTGACACCCATCACAGTTCTGTCCTTCCTAATAATGGTTGGAGTTTTGTTTTTGGTTTTGGTTTGGGGTTTTGGGGTTGGTTTTTTTTGTTGTTGTTTTGTTTTCTTTACTCCAATACACACTGAAAATAAACTACCGAGATGGGGAAAAAGAGAATGAGTTTGGACCAAATTTATATTTTCCTTCAGCAGCTATAATATATTATTGCAACACTTTGGAGGCTTAGAACATATTTTATATTTTATGATAATTTTTTCATAATTAGTTAAAAATAAAATAAAAATCTACATCTTGCATTTTTTCTATTCTTCTGAAGAGAGAAATATGTAAAATTACCAAAACACAAGTTCACACAAATGTGTTAGAACTCCATGCATCTTCTATGAAATAAAAAGGATACAACAGAGGTAGAAAAATATAGCTGAATCTATTCACAGGGAACTGAATAAAAACTCTTAACTTGATTTGGTTATGCTTTTAAAGGTTATTCTTTTTAGTTTTCTCAAAATACCCATAAGTTGTATTTACCCATCCTAATGCTCAAATGAGATACTGTTGAAAAAGGTTTATATTTTTCTAACTGTCTTCTTGAAATTAATTTTAATCTCTGTCCTGGTTTTTGCTAGGATGGGGTTAATTTTCTTCTCAGTAGCTAGAAAGCGCTGTGTTTTGGTTTCAGTGAGGATTGTTATGAGAAGAAATGTTGATGACTACAAGGACACTGTGCTTGGGCAGTTTCCAAGAGCAGAGGACTGGAAGGGGAGGGGGAGAAGAAATGTGTAGCAGTTAGTAAAACTAAGTGCAGAACTGACAGTTGGATGTGCCAGTGAGATATTCCATATCATATTATGTCATGTTCAGTAAATTAACCGGGGCTGACTGGGAAAGGGGGGGGATTCTCTCAGGAATCACTCGGGCTCGCTTTTCCGGGATTGCGAATTCAGTTTCAGGGTTCCTTGTTGCTCCTTGGGGGTCATTATCAGTGAGTGGTGGGCAATTGTACT
>NW_010322672.1:0-30611 GCF_000700745.2 Antrostomus carolinensis
GTGCCCCTTTATCTTTTCTGAATTGATTTGCAGTAAACTACTTTTCTCTTTTACACTCTCTTTGAAGGAGGATGTCAGACATGAAAATTGTGGAACAGCTGGGAATGATACAAATCTGCAGAATCATGGAACTGCATGAAACAGTATTTCTCTCCAAACAATCTTTCACAGATTGTCCATACATTTATAAAGTGTTTCTTCATAATATTTAATCTTGTTTGAATTTTTAAGACTTGTAGTTTCTGTATAAATATTTGCTCTTATTATTTAATGTTTTTCCTTTCTCTCTTTCCATTCGGTCTTCTCCCAAATTGGGTTGTAAGTCTCTTAGGGCAGGGGCAGCAGGTAGCTGTGTTTCTGCAGGGCCTCCTACAATCAGATTCATAACTTTCTATAGCTGTGTATACATGACTAAAGACTTCTCAAGTTTCTGAGCCCAAAACATTTACCCCTGGTGAGTTGTTGCTGCCGTCACACTTCCTCTCTGCAAAAATAAATTTATAACAGTCATCTCAGCACCCTGTGCAGTGAAGAGAGAGATCCTTCAGAAGGATCTTGGGTCACAAGGACAACAGCAGCTTATGGTGCAACTCAGTTTATCACAGTGTGAAAATGCTTGTGTAGTGAGCCCAGATGTTCATTTTTTTTTCTCCTGAACTGTCAAAACCGTGGCTGTCATCTTCACTTGACCCATCAAAGCTCTATGTATCTGTCACAGCAAAAAATCTTGACACTGCTGCTGGGAAGTCCTTCCTGGCCCTGCCAGATTATCAGGGAGAGAACTATGTTCTCTTCCTATTTCCATATTCCTCTGCAGCTTGGAAATGGAGATATTTCATTTTGCTGCCTGAAAAGCACAAACAGAGAAGGGAGAAAGACTGGAAGCAAGGACTAACAAAACCTGAAGAAGGGCTAGGAAGCTGCACAGCACCCAAAAATCTATGAGGGTTACTGATGTGGACACCCCAGGGCTTCCAGTGTAGGAGGAGTTGCTGGTGGGAGTGAGCTACCCTCAGTCACCGTACAGTTTTGTATAGTTTTCTCTAGATTGGAGCTAGTCTTCCTGCCTTTGAGACCTACTGGTGTGTGCACTGCTCTGTACACAGAGTGAGAGGCTAGAGAAGCAGGTCCCAGAGTACTGCAGGTATCTACATAGCCTGGTGGCCTTGGGTCACCTCAAGGGATGCAGAGGCTCAGCACAACTGCAGTGGGATGTCCCTTACCCTCTCCCAGGGAGTTGTACCAGGAAGCCTATGAAGCAGAAACCCAAGACTGGAAAATGCAAATAGTTGGGTGTTTGTTTAGCTCCTTGACCTGATTCATTATGGGGTGACAGAGAGTGTCAGTGCAGTGCCAGTGCAAGAGGAGGAGTGAAAAACACAGCTCCAGGTATTTGGGAGGTATGAGAGGGGAGAGTCCTTCTCCTCTGTGGCATCAGCTGGCCGGATGTGCTGCATCTGAGAAGCTACAATGTGGTCTGTCCCCCTTCGTCCTATACACAGAGATCTTAATTACCCATCCTCCCCAGCATTCCCCTCAAATTGCACAGCATGAATGTTTCCTCACAGTGTGTACCACAGGGACAACACACAGCTTTTATCTCAGATGCTACACATCTTGCCAAAACCAGAAACGAACTGCATTCTCTTGCATGTGCTGTATGCAGATTTGCTTTAAGAATCTCTTGCTCTTAATGTCTGTGCTTGTCACGGGACCAGAGTCAGCTAAAACTGGCATTTGAACTCTCCTTCTAGGTGGGAAAGACATATGAGATCACTCCTGTAGCTGATGGGCTGGTGGTGGCTAATAATTGAAGTTATGACTATTTTTTGTGGCTGAAATGCTAGTAACTAACTACATCTTTGACCTTCAGTGAATAAACACGACAGAAATCAGCATCTCCAGAAATCCATGATGGGAAGTACAGGTTCCCTAAAATGACCCAAGGAGAGATAAAACAATTTGTACCTGAATAAATGCAACACAAAAAGCCCTGAATGAACCTGAAGTCTCCAATTGGGACTTCTTCTGATTAGTAGAGAGCCACTTGGAGCACCAGGGTCCTCTCCACTTCTGTTCCACCAGCATCTGGAGGAGCTTTCAAAAGTCCCCGGTGTTTGGAGCTGGTGCCCTCTCTCGGTCTCCAGCAGCAGCCTGCCTGCACCATTGGAGCCAGATGCTGCACTCCTGACACCCCCAGCTCTGTTTACGTTACCGGGGAAACACACAGAGCTGCGTTTGGTATTCAGCATTTCTGTATTAACTAACTTGCCCAGATGGCTGCACATCCATACATCCATACTATCACTGCTTCACCTTATTAACCTACTGGTGATACCCATTCTTTCATTTGTCTCCAAGATCTTCTTGCAACAACTCCTGTGTCATTTATCATCTTCTTGTCCCTGTCTGTCTTTCACTTTCTCGATGTCAATACTCCAGCTTCTCCTTATGTAATTGAGAACAAAGTAATACAATTAAGATACTTGTTTTTATGTAAACTCTAATCTAAAGATAATATTAATTGCATTAGTGCAATAAAAAACTTTAATACTCTAAACAGTTAAACCTTTTTAAATACTTCAATGCTTGACATTGCATCTACCTTCATTTAAACTTGGGATATATGTAGGGAGGAGGAAGTGTGTTCTGGTACACAGCATTTGTAATACAAACAAGGAGAAGCTAACATCAGAAAGACTAGCACAAACCACATTACACTCCAAAGCAACTCTACGTTGTAGTCCATTTTGTAATCTCTGAATTTTTTGTTTTTCATCTTGTTTCTCAATTCACTTATTTGATCTGCAAGCACTTATGCTTTTCATAGCTTTCCACATGGAAGACACTCCATAGGATCCCATGATCTTACATACAGTAGTCTTGCTCTGTGTTTAAGAGACCCTGGTCCTTACACATACTTAGCATTGGGTATTGCAAGAAGTCCCCATGATCTGAGAAAAGTGAAAACTTTTACAGAATTGTGGCCCTAAAATTTAAGAGCTTCAAAATAGGGCACATGTGCTCCATTTGTTTTGAAAATGCTATGGTGTTGTGCAGCTAAATAGATGTAATCTGTGATAGTGGTCATAGCATTGCTATTCGCAGAGTAATCATGATCATATTTTCCTTATACAGCTATATTTAACCAATATCCCTCATTAAATTATGCCATCATTTCTGGTTATATTTTGAAAATCTTACACCACGTAAGAAGCTTTCTGTGCCTTTTGCTCATTCCTTACAAAGTGTCAGTGAATTTGGTCAACAGGCTAAGGGGTAGAAATGATATCTAGAAAGTGTTAGAAAGCCCAGTGCTACCTACATAAACATGCTGCTACATGAAGGCCCGGGTTGTCTTTGTTCTGCAAGTTATGAGCTCATACGTCAACATGGGAAAACAGATGTTTAGATGAAAAAAAATAATGAAAAGGCAGAATGAAGAACACGTCCAAGTTCTTCTGGCTTTTGTTCAAGTGTTCCATGGATTGAGCTAATGGGGATCATGTGGAGTGGCTGATTATCATTGGAGTCAGATGGACTTTTTGTATCTGTAAAAAGGAAAGAAGCAGTTTTACTCTGTATACACACATCTTTGATTTACTGCTGGCCTTAGTTAAAATAGTCTTTCACTGCTTATTACAAGAGGGGTAGAAGTTAATTGATAGAATGCACTTAATCTTCTTCTGTGGAAGAAAAAAATTGTATCATGACATTAGTAGAAGATCATCATATCTCTTCTGTTCCTGTCTGTAACTATTGAGATGAAAGACCTGACTATATCAGGCCTTGCTCCTCAGGTAGTCATCTGTGCAAAACAACATCACCTTTTGCTCCTTCTAGTACAGACATAAAATTCTGCTCAATGTGCAAAACTGAAAAATAATTTCCTATATTGTCCATTCATTAATCCCTGACAGGCCCAGTACTTACTTAGTCTTGACTGAAGTGCTGCCATGCTCTTTTGCTTCAAGAGCAGTGTCCCCAGTCCTTTTTTGCCTTCATTTTCTCCCTATGATGCTGTGGGCTGGTTGGTTACTTCACAGCCTGTGATGTGATTTGCCATGTCTCTGGCCGGGAAACCCATGTACTCCTAAGAAATAATTTTTTTATAGGCATGCCATTTTCTTCTTCCAGTGAACTATTTTTCTTTCCTGTTAGTTGCCTTATGCTTCTCTCTTGCAGGATGATTCACATACTTGCTTTCGCCGACTGGAGTGTAAAATGCCCCACCTGTTCCAGTTGGTTAGATACCAAATATTATTTTTCTTCTCTTGCTCTCACCTTCAAAGAGTAAACAGAACTTCCTATCGCAGGGAATAATTTTTATTATGACTTTGGGACCCCATTTTTTTCAGTTGCCTTAGAGTCTTGAATCCTGCTCCTCTTATACCTCTCCCAAACAGCCACTTTCAGGTGCTATCTCAGGGCACAATGTTCCGTAGAACATTTTGCTAGAAAATGATATTAAAGCAATCAGTTATATCACAGTCTTTAGACCAGAGAGTTTCATGCAGCAAACCTTTCTGAATTTTTTGAAAGATATGAATCCGCAGCCTACAAGGGAGTGCTGAATGCCTGTGCTATCTGAAAGTTTATGCTGAGGAATGGCTTAGGTATATTTATAAAAACTAATTATAGAATAATCTGATCTAAAGCTTGCTGGACTGGTTGCCAAAAGATGTGTTTGTAGTATTACTTTAACATTCCTTCATTTTATGAATTTCATTATTAAGTCATTTTTGCCCAAGACAATTCATATTGACCTTAAAATGAAATGGAAACAAATGGTGCCAGAAGTAAAAGTCAACAAGGGAAAGATGATATATGGCTGTCGTCCATTTATCCAGGGAAACAAGATTAAGAGCTAGGTTGTCAGCTGTACTAGGGCAGTGCTCAGCCCAGCTGGGAGGGTGGGGGAGTGTGGCTGTGAGCTGCTTTGCCTCTTCTCCCTGGGAAAAAATGTTTCCTAGATCAGCTGGTGGTGAACATCTATTACATCAGCCCTGCACCTCCCCACACCACCCTACTACTTCCTTGGCCTCTAGCGATCATGTTCTCCTGCTCAAATTGGTTTCAAGAACGTAACTTCTTACCTGAAGTTTACCAGTTTTCCTTCTTTTGCTCCTCTCTCTGTTGGACTGAATGAAGTAACTCGCTGGTCTTCTGGAAGTCCTAGTTTCTAGTTCCTGGTTCGTGTCCGCAGTTCAAAAGCATCCCTCTCCCTTTTGCCACCCCTTCCTGACCCCAGCTGGCCCCAACTCCTGGCAGTTGTCAGTGTCAGGATGGTGTGTCTCCATGGGACCTGGGGCAGAAGGCCAGAAGCCAGCAGAAACGTACTTGGTCTAAAATGAGTGTAACGACATCTGATTTGTCACCAACTACACACAAAATATCCTCAGGCCCATCTCCACATGTTCTCTTTATTTCTCTGACTGCCCAAAGCCTCCTGGGGAGATTGGCTCCAGCCAGTATATAACTGTCTTAAAACCTGATACTTGTTTCCTTGAGCATTTGATGCTTGCAAGTCAGTATTCATGACTAATAGCCCAATGCCACCACCTAGAAAGCAGCTGAAGCCACATTTTAGAGGTGGCAGCATTAGAAACCCAGCTTATGTTTGATAGTCTGGCCAGTCTTGGGATGTGTGCTAGGGGGAAGTTTCCTTTAGGTTCAAACCCAAAGCATAGTTGCTTCAGGGTACTGGGAATGGCAAACTATTAGAGGCCAAAGCTGCAAGAAATCTCTGCTCCACCTTCCTACCTGGGAATAAAGACCATCCAACAGCATGCTCCATCCTGCCAGGAGAGAAGTTCTTCCTCTCCCACTGCCATAGATAATCCAGTGCACAAAATTGTGTATTGAGGATGGGATTAGTTCTTAAGTGCTCAAAGACGTAACGCACTGAAAAGCTACTCAAATGCCAGTGTGAAAGGATTTATATTCCCAGATGGCAGAGAATGAATACATAAAGTGTTAGTCATCATCTAAGGACAAAATCCATCTTATCTCAAGAAAAAAGAGTGAAGAGCTTCGGTGGGGAAAACTTCTAAGATTAAACCTTTCCCCTTCTAATCAAAGGGCAGCTGTGTACTGATTTACAGCATAGTCAGAGCACATGCTTATAGAAAATGGCTTCATGTGACACAGCTATAGGATTTGAGAGGAAGCTGTGGATTTCTCTATGCTACCTTATTGTTTTCCAGTTCCTCCTTCTCCAAAGTGGAATTGTACAATTTCTGCTACTCCTGGAGACTCTGTGGCCACAGGATGAATGCGGGTTGTGTTTCAACCCAAATGATCTCATATAATAAACTACTAAAAGCTGGTTTTAATAAAGGAATTAGAGAGAATGAGACTGCTGACAGACAACTTGACAAACCTTCTCAAATTCCTTCTACAACATTGATTTGATTCCAGTTTCTCATTTATAACAGTTGCTTGTTGTATACATAAACTATTTCTGCAGCAGTTGAAGTTGTACAGTGAGCCACGCACAATCCAAATGTAAATTCCAGGGCTCTGTTTTCAACAAGGCCATTGTCTTGGATAGAAACCCCAGTGATGTCAGAGATCTAATATGTCAAAGCAGGAACAGCACACAGACATAAAACTGGAAGAACTTTGGAAGGACTCTGTTTAGTAATACCACCAAAGCAGGCAGCCCTGCACAGGAAAGTGAAGCAGTCAATCATTACCTTCTATTGGCACTAGATTGTTGTCACTAGGATTATAAATCACCTGTGAGTATAAATATAAACAACTGGTTAGTCCAAAGCTAGGCATCCTGTCTCTGACAGATGGAGAAGTTCTTTAAAGAATATATGAGAAAGGATAAGCACGAGATGTTTTTTTCCTTGGTGGGGAGGTTGTTTTCCTTCCAGCCTTTGGCAATTGAGATTTGAATCAACTGCAATGTAAGTGGCAAAGGCACCTGAGGGAGTCTTTCTAACAGGTGTGGATAACACTACAGGAGCATGTGGCTGTTCTTTCTAGGGAATATTAATTTTGAATACTGAGATTTGGGGGAGAAAAATAGAGAAAATACAAACTAGTTTCAGCTTTCAAGGGTAATGCTTATTTTTAATTAACAATAGTATTTCTTAAAGTAACTGCTAATGTAATTCTGATTGATAATAAAATTGGAATAATATTCCACTTTTATATTGACTAGAAAAATGAGAAAGGCATCTGTGCATAGACTAGTTTGTAGACAGAAGTTAATTATGACTGGGCTTTGTATGATAATCTTCTTGTGTTATTCTTTAGGGCTAAAATAGAATTTATTTCCCAAACATGGGACTTAAAGATGTATCTTAAGGAACATTTCAAATAGGGTAGTAGAGAGCTGCAAATGAAATTAGCAATGTTCCTACATAATCATATTCAATGATACCTTAGAGATTCCAAAGAAGACACATGGTGACTGTTCCATTATTTTATAAGTGTTAATTGACCTTTTATTTGCTTAGAAAACTAAATGAAAAACACTGGCTTAAGATAAAAGATCAAATTAACTACTCCTCTGAGAAAGATTTTTCCTTAAGAAACTTTATTAAGCCTAGAAATAAAGGCATTTTTGACAAATTAATGACAAAAAAGACACACACAGACAGTTCCTGAGGCACAGGAGCGTGGAGAGCTGACATGCGAGAGGACTACTGTGGTATTGTGTTGGTATCAACAGTGTTTTCATCTGAGAGATTCAACAACATTAAAATTTAATAACAGGACTTCTTTTTTTTTTTTTTTTCCTCATCCTGCAAAGATATTATCTTTCCCTTCAAGTAAATACTTCAGATCCTAATCAAATGATAGAGGCAATTTAAAAGTATTAAGATTCCGAAACCAAATACTGAGCTGCTAACTACTGTGCATCAAGTAGACTGATCAACAGAAGATTTTTCAAAAGATGTTGAGCCCCCCCATACTGTACAGTCTAATGAAATTGCAGTGCTTATGTTTCTTTAGATCACAGTAGCAGCAGGTACTGTGATCAAACTAACAAACTATCATCATTGCTGAAGTATTTATGCAGAAAAAATAGCCGTTCATTTCATGGATTTTACAACATCCTATGAGCCAACTTCATTTTACATAAATCTACTGGGGTTCCACCAGGAACGGAGCTTGGCTTCGTGTTTTCCACTTTTTCTGCTGGCTGCAGAGCAGCAGGTAGCAGCCAGTAAACCCTGCAGAGCAGACCCTTTTGTAACCCATGAGTCATGGGGCCAGTGCAACCGTCAGTGCACATGCAGCACTCCTGCAGCTGTTTAACTAGGTGTCTGACCTGAGTAACGAGTGGAGGGCTGTGTTATTGCACGACTAAACCTCTCCCATCTATACAAGAGTAATTTTAGCTTTAAATCATCTTAGAAGGGAAAAAACCCCCAAAACAACAACAACCAAACCAAAACAAAACCAACAACCGAAGAAGAGTAGAAAAACAAAATGAGGAGCAGTTGCTGGAAAAGAGAAATCGTATGTCTGTGAGACACCAAACAAGCTATTGTATCTACAGAACATAGCACAAAGACATGAAAAGATAATTTTTTTGGGTGCTGAAAGCAAGGGAGACATGTCAGTGTGGAATTACACTTGTGCCAATGTCGTAACACAACTATCGTACTTCTGGCTCCAAGCTAGATCTCTGCCATTGGCACATGGCATCACACTCTGTGGACCAGGGTAGGCATAAATGTGAGAGCATGGAAATACAACCAGCAGAACTGTTGGCCATATTTTCATGACCTGGTGAAAACAGAAAATCATAGACTGATGCTCAGGAACATACCCTAAAGCAAACTTCAGGTTCAGTTTCTGCAAGGTTGGAGGCAATATTTTGCCGTGCCCGAAGAGGTGGCTCAGACACACACTCATAAAGCCTCTGCTGCTCCATGTAGGAAAAAAGACAAATGAAGAAGGGAACTGATGAAAACAAATTCAAACAAATTGCAGCTTCACATTTTAGGTTTATTTTGAGTCCTATATCTTTTTCATTGGTTTCATACATCAGTTAGATGAGGGTTAGGAGTTTCTTACTGGAACTGCTGAATATCTTGTGTTACAACTCTGGAAAAGTTCCTTGGCTGTTTGCCATTCTTTCCAGTACAATGTTACGGTGTGACAGATGGATTCAATAACAGTGGTTAGCAATGGAGAGATGTGAACCACAGGGTGTGGGGAAGTTAACTCTCCATGGCTTGTGAGAGACTATGCTGTCCTACATGTCAATACCTGCTTTCATAGGGAAGAAAGCGGTCATCTGGCTAGTAAGGTGCATTGATGTGTTTTTTTTGGCCTCACTATCCTTAGGAGTAACTCGTCTTTTCAGTCCCCTTAAATGCTGGAGCGTGGTAATGGGTTCACAGCTACTCTAGGGTAGCATCTCCTGGTCACCACTAACCTCAGTATATGGGAGAAGGATGAAAAGGTGGGATGCAGCTTTCTGCTGCTGGAGGGGCCCATCCACTCTTCAAGTTATGTTTGCCTAATGCTCTCCCTAACCATCATTGTTGATGTCTGTCATCCTGAGCCTGACCTCCTAGGTATGCTTTGGGCTGTATTTAGGCTCTTGTCTTCCCTGGCTGGAAGCTTGTATCTGTCTGGTGGTCTGTCAGCCCATACCTGCTCTCCTGTTCTTCTGAGTGCTTGTGCAATATACGCAGGGTCTTCTGTTGCAGCCTAAACTGAAAAAGCAGCTAGATCTTCAGGACTGTACCTGAGTGAAACACAATTATCAACCAGCATTTACATAACACTATGGGACAGACTTGGTCTGTGCTTCTGCAGTGCTAAAACAGCAATGAGGCAAGAGGAAAGCAAAGGCTCTCTAGCTGGTCTTCGTTCAGTGCTCCTGAGTCACTGCAGACCCAAATTGAAAGGCTGTTTTAAGACATTTGCCCCTAAAAATTATTTTTTAGTAAACCAGGATCAATTTACTGAACTCTCATGCACCTTCTGTGCAGGACACAATCAATGTGTTTTCATCTATCACCTACGTTTTCCTACCAGGGAGGGCATTTTAATTTTTCAGCTTCATTCAGTGTTACCTGAGCTAGCTGTTACCACCTCCACAGTGTGCAGCCCCCAGGAGTAGAAATAAAACAACATTTATTTTCTTTAGAAACAAAGTAGCTGCTGAGGCTACTTTAAAGAAAACAGTCTCTGAAGTTGTGGAAGCAAAAGGTCAACATCTAATTTATAGGGGCTTGTGATATATATATACAGAAGCCTGTCTCTGTTCCATAGTCTTTTATATCAGGACAAATTTGATGCAGTTACATGGATTCTGCAAAACACTCTTGTGATTTATTGTTGTTGAGATGCTGACTATAGAACAGTTCCTTGTGACTTGGACGTGAACAAGCAAATATTTCAGCTAGCACAGCAAACCCTCTGTGTAAGGCTGATCTGCTCTGCGTTGTGTTGCTGCATGTTATGGGATGTGATTACTATAAAACTGCAGGACCACTGAGAACCAATTCACCCTAATCTACAAGGAATAAAAGTGAGCTTAGAGCCTTCTAGTAAAGGTACAAAGACATTCCAGGATTTTCTAATTGATTCCTCTTGTTCCACTAGAGAGGCAGATGACTTAAGGTAGAGGACAGCTTTCCTTCAGCAATCAGCTCTCCCTTTGCAGTGAGTTGTCTAATCTGTAGATGACACATGCTAGGGGTACAGGGGTACCTTGGATGACTCCTTGCCATGCAATGCCATAGGGGTAGTCAGGATGGCAGCATGTATCTCATGTGCTTGCTCTTTGAAGTGCTAGTCAGTGAGTTACAGATACTGAAGCCAGCTGAGGCTGAGCAGCCTGGACTCATGTGAGCCATGCTGGACCTGGCAATGCCCAGAGCTGTTTGGGTGGCTCTGCCCCAGGCTTCCCCTCATGGCAGGTTCCAGGAGAACTTATTAACTCAGAGACAGCACTAGACTCTGGCTGGTTCCTCACATTCCCATGCCTTTGCATCCTGCATCCTGGCATGTTCAAGGAAGGAGCCAGGATTAGTGGCAATATTTCTCTTCTTTTCTAAGGTTTTCTATTATAAGGATCATCCCTGTCCCTCAACATGCAACATCAATGGGATGTGGAGCTGTAAGTTTCTCAGATATGTCTCTGATTAGTCTTTTGTTTTCAGGACATTTTAATAATTTGTAATCAACCTTCTCAAATGGCTTTGGCTTCTCAAATGTGAAAGCAGCTTGATCCTGCAAACTGCTAAGCAGCCTTGCAAGCTATACTTTGGACTGCAATGGGAATGGAGCATGTCATCATGCAAAGTAAACCCTGCTGGAGGGTGCTCAACCAAGCCATTAAAGGCTGTCTATCGAGCAGTATTCTAAGGGGTCTATGAATTTCAAGCGAGGGCTGGTGGTACTGCATATGCAAAGCAAAGCTGCTATCTCCATGCTACACTCAGCGTGCTAGGCTTTGATGGATATAGATGTCGAGGATTGGTTAGCTGACAAGGGTCACATAGACATACTGTAGATGGCTGACCAGGATTTTGGGAAACATCGGACTCTGTTAGTCTGAAGTGCTGGGGTGGTAAGGACACGCTGTCCTTGACTGCAGCTGCTATACGATAACAGCTTGCTTACAGTCAGCTAAGGCATGGGAACTTAAGGAAGTAAGCAACCAAGAATGAGGAACTAGGGGAGGGGTTGACGTTTAGGATAGTGACCAATTAATTAGTTAGGTTACAGAATATGTATGATCTCATTAAGAACTGTATAAGTATGCTGAACGCTAATCAATAAACGAAGCTTGCTGATCGCTCATATTGAGTGCTCAAGTTCTCCCACTGCGACATATAGATCCATCAAGTGTGTCCTTGCAGTGTGCTTTATAAATGTGGTATTTATAGCCTAGGAGGTAGGTTCTGTGAGTCCCTGCTATAAAACAAGAGTATTTACTTTTTTCCTTGACTCAGGTGTACTACCCCAGTTTAACTTAGTCACTTGTGGTTGGAGAAGATGTGAAAGTTGAATGAGCTATGCTGCGACACTAACCTGAACTTTCTGAAGCTAGAGATGTATTTTTAACTTAGAAAATCTTTGGGCTACATTTGCTACATGAACACATTAAAGTCACCATTTCTTCAACTTTCCTACCCGTGGCTCTTCCCTGAAAGCAGTGCCACCTTCATTCATTAGCTGGCTCACCAACAATTGTGTGGCTGTAGCTGGCTGGTTGCATCTTTCCATTGCCACAGCCTCTTTTCCTGGCAAACCTTTTGTGGCAGAAGTCTGGATTTACCCTTGAAGAAACTGGCAAAAATTTAGCATGAATTTAATTTTGTATTCCTTGAATTGCAGTGAAACAGCCCACAACAAATTAAAAGCACTTTCAAATAAGCTGTAACAATATCAGCTGCTAGCATTCCAGAGCCCTTCACTTCTGGAGTCAAAGGTGCCTGCTTAAATTGCTAATTAGCTTTCTCTTGTTATAATTTTTCTGACTTAAATAGCCTGCTTGAAAGCATTTTTCATACCTGCTCTAGTTGCCATAGCATCCATCACTGCACAGTTCAGTTACTCTTCTGCCCCTTTTTCATTACCAACTATAACCATAATTTCTTGAGAAAAAAAGATTGTTTTTTAACAAAACATAGAATACAAAATAAGAAGGCCCTAATAAAGGCTCAAATAAATTCCTTATCTGGCAGCATACTGAAAATGTCTTGATTCCTGGCACAGCAAATATGCTGCGGAGTTCACTCTTCATTAAAAAGCACAGGCAACCACAGTACCAGGATGTGGGTAGTCTTAAAGACTGATGTGTACATTTATGCAGATACAGTCTTCTGGGAACCAGCTTGTTTTAATCATAAAAGAACCCTTAAAGTAAATTTAATGAGGAGTTAGTTGAGGAATTTATTCTGAAACTTTAAACTATGTGTAAATTCCTGAAGACCAAATTAAGTTGAAGGTAAATAATGTTCAGAATGGTGTTTCAGTCAAGGCTGCCTAAAAGCTGGAGACACAAAGATCCTGCTTAGAGAACATTTCTTTTTCCAGCTAGAGACTTCTTTAAGGAGTCCAGACAGATGCCATATGCTGATGTTAAAACAACATCTTTCACAACGTGACATTTGGAGACTGCTCAAAAGATCAGTCATTTTTGTCTTTTCTAAGGTTGCCACCTTTAAAATAAATGCCAAATAGTTATGAACTGGAAAAAGAGTAATTGCCAACAGTTAAAGGTGTCATCAGTGATGAAACATAAGCAGATGTTTTGCTTTACATGCAGGGAAGTTCTGGATAAAAGAAACACTGTGACAAGGACAGCTGAGTCAAGGGTGCTTTAAAAAAACATTTTCTCACAGATTGTCATTGTTTTCCCTCTTAAAGATAGGAAAACATTACTTTGAGTTCTTCCTCTCTCACTGAGAGGATGCTTGGTCTACATTCTTCATGCACTCAAAAAAACCCAGTGCACTTGAAAGATATTTGATTTAATAATTTACCTTTTGGGTCATATTATTTATTTAATGTTCTGAGGTCTAGTCAGAGATACAGTGATGGACAAACATACACATGCACATGCGTGCACAGGAACACAATACCCTCTGTTTCCCTCTCTCATTTTTCTGCATGTTGTTGATTATCCACTGGATGGTGTTAGCAATATACGCTGGCTGTTGTTTCCCAGCTGGGTACTGTCATCTAATGCACAATTCTTAAACAAAGAGGTATTTTCTAATAGTGTCAGATATACAGATGAAGCAAAGAAAGCACCCAAGGGCTAAGCAAGTTGGCTTCATAAGGTGCAGCTTGATCACGTAAGTGCTCACTGATGTAACCCACAGACCTACCATTTCTTATTCAGTTTCTCCAGTATTGATGTGGAATAAAGAAGATCTTATTTTACTTCCCTGGGCAGCATTGTAGGGTGGAAAATCTCAGCGAGACAGAGAGAATGAAGAAACAGATGCATTCGAAAGGTAGAGCTCAAGCATATCATTGATGTGTTTTCCTCTAGAGCATACAGAGTTTATGCATATTTGGTTTGAAAATATGTGGAGCTTGTACAGTCTGTGTTCTGGTCTTGTCTCTTTGTCAGTATATTTACAGTATTCAGAAATTTCTCAAGCATATTAGAGGACAAAAAAGGAAAGATGTCTCCAAGCTAATGAAAGTGTATCCTCCTGTCCTGCAGACGCAGCAGAATAACTCATACGAGAAGTCCCACAGAAGTCATAAGCCAACCTGCAAGGGGAGAAAGCCCTAATTTCAGACTGGGTATAATGAGGGGTGGCAGATGGGGAAGGAAGAAACATGGAAGGAGAGAGAGGCAGCTTAAGCAGATGTTCATGTTTTGGTTCTGCTGCAAATAATCTGAATATTTATTTCCTTTATTTAGGCCAGGATCTTGCAAACTCTTATACAGGTGAGCAACTTTATACACATGAGTAGTCCCATTTGATTCAAGACACAAACTCATTACCAAAGGATAAATACAGACAAGTCTACAGGATTACAGCTTTAAACTGAGAGTGAGCTTGTTTCTGGTTTGTATGTCACTTCACATGCTGGTGATTGTTAATAAATATCCATGAAGGAAACATATGAGGGAAATCACACCATTTGATTTGGGAGGGCAAAGTAATCCAGAAGGCATCATTCTAATAGGAGGGAGAGCTTTGCAGATGTGTATGGCTGAAAGGGACAATGAGACAGCACTGGCTTGTAAAAAGCAGAAAAGGGGGATTGAGAGGATAACAAACGTTTGAGCTACATCAAAGGTTCTTGTTATGGAAGTTTCTGACATGGATCTCAGCACTGGAATGAGCATCAGCAATGAGATGAGCATCACAGAGCTGAAAACTTCTATAGTAAAAAGCAGTCAAAAGAAGATAATTTAAAATGCAACAGAAATACTTATGGGATAAAAAGGTTTAAAGAATATACTACCTTTCCAGAGAAGGCAGGCATCAGAATATCAGATCTGGTTATAAAATGCAGAAAACTTACCCCACAGAGAGCTTTGAGTTTCTGTGAAAAAATCAAATAGCCCGGATAAAAAGGCTTACTGCTGAATATTACTGCTTTCCAACAGAAATAATGGAGGTTTTTTTTTAAAAAACAACAACAAAAAACCAGAAAAAGATTCCACCTCCAAACATTTTAACTTATTTGAAACACCACTTTCTTGCAGGAAGAATATTTAATCAGCCTCAGGGATAGCTGAAATCCATGGGAAGTGCAGGTGACAACCATGTCAGAAAAATCATATCCTAAATGGCTGCAGCATGCTACATGATTACTAGAAGCTTTAATTCACAAAAGAGGACTGCAGAGCTTGGTGTGGTGATGATGAGGTTCCTGTTCCCAGCTGGCCTCCTACTGCGAGCTCTGGGGAGGCTGAACCCCTGATGGTTAGCTAACAAGAATAACTTCCCAAGCAATGGCACCCCTTAAGCCCCAGGGGTGCTAAGGTGGCAGATGATAACTTTCCCCAGTATTCATTCCCACCCAATGAGTGATCATGCCAGCTATGGAAGCCTGGCTTATAGAGTTTGCTTTGCAACAAGGGTGACTGCCTTTGGAGCAGCTATGTAGTGCTGTCCCCAGCTACCTTTCCCACTTCACTCCCTGGATGAATCTCCAGCTCAAGTAGTAGCTGCTGGATTGCTACCACCGCTACCCTGAGACATTAAATAAAATAAAAATTGAATGTCAGTTTATATTAGCACATCATATTGTAAACAACTGGAGTTCATCTGCTGCTTCACCAAAAGCTGACCTTTCACTGCATCAGAGATGAGACTCCCTAAGAGGTGGACTGGTAGGAGAGCTCATGGCTGAACCATCTCTAGACAAAACCTCCCCATTCAGTAACCTAAACTCATAGTCTCGATTCTCATTGTGGATAGCTTTTAAATCTTACAGGGTCTCTTTCCATTATCATTTCTCTTCCATGAGGTATAATCAGAATCAGTTATTTAATAGAAGTGCAATGTTCAGAATGTGTTATTATTGCAATCTTTGTGGTAATTCAGATCTTGTCCATACTGGGATTTTTCAGTGGAATTGTATTTGTGATGGTGGTTTTGTGGCATGGAAACCTATTTACTACAGCTTGGATTGGGACCAACAGAAACAGTGAATACTTGAGCAAAAATGCAGATGAGGAAACTCTCACTCTTTGAAACAAAGCATTAGACTAATGATAGTTTTTCTTTCTATATGTAAGTCTTTCTAGAACAGCTTGCTTGCTTGCCCATTTCCTGGCAGGCAGAAGTCCATTTCCCCACACCACCATTAACCATGCCTGGAGTGGTAAGGAGCAGCTGCAGTCTTCTGTGGGGTCCTTAGAACTAGGCTATCCTCTCCTCCTTTTGCCATGGCCTCTGGAGAGAGCCCTTACAGCCCAACACAGGACCATCATTGAGGGACCTTCCAGATGCACAGGCTGTGAAGATCACACTGGTTCGTGGACTACATCCCTGGCATGGAGGTAGAATGCCTCCATGGACCCACATCTTGAGGGTGAATTTAATCTGTGTGTAGGGAGCCTCCACAAAGCTGATGCACTACCTAACTGCCACAGCAAGGTCTTCTTAATGTTCAGATCTTTGCATAATAAATAACTACCGAATGTGAATGAAGGCAATTAACTCTATAGCTGCAATGCAGGAGACTTTCTAATGTTGACTTAAGCTATGTTGGAGGCTGAATGAATATTCTGCTGTAACCCTTCAAGCTAGGAGATAGAAAACAATTGACTTGCATCATTTTCTAAGCATTCTGATTCCTCCTAAATGAGCTCCATTAACACTGAGGCACAGAGATCAGTTAATTGTGGTTGTTGAGATGTTGCAAATGATCCTTCCTATGGTTGCTTTAATTAAAACACCTGTTCTCTAGTTTGCCATGTCAATATTGCACCTGTTTAGTCCCTGCAAATACAAAGTAATAGTTAGGAAAGAAAACTTTTTTTTTTTTTTCCTTTGAACCATTCTAAGGCAGTAAAATTAAATTGCAAAACCATATCTGGAGTTTCTCAGTCTACATATCTGTCCATTAACATGTGCATGCCTAGAATATCCAGATTCTATTGTAAGATGTGTCTCTTTGCAGCTAGATAAGAAAAGACTTCCTACTGCTAAGCAGTTCTTTGATACCATCACATTCTATCAAATCTATCTCTGATTTTAAAAGCAAACAAATAGGAGCAGATTGTTGCTTCTTTCAATTCAAACTTTTCAAACGTCAGCTTTTCTATTTAGTCTATAATAATGATGTTCTACTACATAACTTAATATTTACTTGCCCTCTAGACAGAATTTCTTTCATAATATGCTTTGGATTATGTTTCTATGATGTAAAGAAACTATTTTTCTTGACTCAGCACCAGTTTCTTTCATTTTTTCTCAATATTGCTTTCCAGAAGTACCTCTAAGAGACTTCTCATGACCGCCTTGCAAGCTCTGCAATCGATGATACCAGAGCGATATCCAATTTTGTTGATTTAGGGTAACTTTCAGGTTTTGTGCTAGTCTGTGATTAGAGATACCCTTGAGTCACGGAGTATCCCTCAGCATCTCTGCCTTGTATAATGATAACTGGTTTGTTCCTTCCCACAGCTCGGTATTTGGCAGTGCAGCCTGGCAGAACACGCTCTCAGTTCCATCTTTCTCCTCAGCTTTTCTCTGGATATGGGTTAGGGAGGCTGCATATACACACTTGTTTGGCTCCACTGCATCTGGGGACCCATCTTTCATCTTACTTTCAGCATTAGACAAGCTTAATAGTAAAGCAAAGGTAAGCTGTATTAGCTAGACCTAAGATCAGACTTTAGATTGGAAAAAAAATCACAGATGCAGAAAACAACAACCTTTAATTATACCAAATTCTATTTACTCATCATCTCTCACCTAGGATCCTAAGATTTTAGCCTGTTTCCACATATAGGTAGGCCTTCAGTGTTGAGAGCAACATAGAATCACAGAAGGGTTTGGGCTAAAAAGGACCTTTAAACGTCATCTAGCCCAAGCCCCCTGCAGTGAGCAGGGACATCTTCAACTAGATCAGGTTGCTCAGAGCCCCATCCACCTTGACCTTGAATGTTTCCAGGGATGGGGCTTCTACCACCTCTCTGGGCAACCTGTTCCAATGTTTCACCACCTTCATTCTAAAATATTTCTTCCTTGTTTCTAGTCGGAATCTATCCTCTTTTAGTTTAAAGCCATTGCCCCTGCATACCCTTAGATTTACCCTTGATTTGAAATGTAAACCTTATCTGGGATCATGTCTCCCAGGATGGGGCCATGCCTTCCTTGGAAGCACCACCACCTTCTGTATCCTGTTTTCTTTGCTGTCGTCATTCTTGATACCTTTAGGAGTCTGGTTTTAGGATTCAAGTATAAATGACCCTGATAATTTAAACCAGAGTCACTGTGGAAACTTATGGAAACTCTTTTACTCTTGCTTATCCTGGTGGTAGGTGAATTTTTTGAGGCGCTGTTGACTCCTCCTTAAGGCAGAAAAAAACTACTTCGTAGTACTACTGCCTGTAAGCTCACAACCCTTTTACAGTAGTAATACACTCACATTAAATACATAAATCATTGATTGTATACACATTCCACAGAACTTCTGATATGTTACAAGTTTAGACAGCATACAAAGATGTTATTAATATAGACATTGAGCTTGGGAAGTAGTAACTCTCTATGAATATATATGTGAGTGCAAGTTTCTTTGTATACACTTTTTATTGAATTACTGTGACATGAGTTTCTTTAACTTTGGGCTATGGAGATTTTAAGCAATAAATACTTAGTTTATTCTTACATCCACATTGATCACATGAGACAACAATGATTCAGAAATGCTTACTTCAAGTAGCTGGTGTGTACATATCAGTTACTAACAGAGAGTGAACTGATATTTATTCAGTCTGTTGGTATGCTAGGCTTGGGTAGGAGAGTCACTAGACTATGGATTTATAATGAGTCATCAGAGTTGGGATTTATTTTCCTAAGCTTGGTTGCACATCCTTAGTCTTTGACTTGCAGTGTGAGTTGCAGTTCTCTAACAGATGTCACAGCTTATCCCAGTGAGAAGTGAAGAACAGATGGAGGTCCCAAATAGCCATAACTCCAATAGCCTCGATAGACCAGCTAGAGGATCTAAGAAAAACCTCAGCCAGAACTACCCACTACATCTCATTCAGAAAAGAAGGAAAGGATGATTATACTTAGATACTCATGAAAATCTGGACACGTAATTGCTGTAGGCTTCACTGTATAGTTACAAGCTATCAGTCAGAGGGGAACATTTTACATCTGTGAAACTGTCTGCCTCACCATCCCATAAGTATTGCAAACCCTCTCCTTCCACCTATCATTTTTGGACACTCTTTATATATTTTTTTAAATTTATTTTGTCACACTGTTCTGAAGCTATTTGCATTGAATTAGCTCTTCTCACAATTGTTGTATTTGGACTGTCTTAAGCTCATTCAAGCTCGTTTCTATAGCTGTGACTAGAAGTTAAGAAGAGCTTTTCTACAATCCTGGAGAAAAAAATCCATTAATTTCAGCAGTGCAATATTCTACTTTTGGTCTGCTAGTTTTTCTACTATGGCTTTAACAACTTTAATTGCTGCTTGAGTGTCAGGCTTTATGGACTATGATTTAGAAACACTATCCTTGATGTCAGCGTCTGAGAAGCTGACAAGTGTGTCTTTTCCCATTTTATTGTGTATTAGCTGCTCAATCTGAGTTAGTGTCAGTCTTGAAAACGAATGTCTCCTCATGTCTCTTGGAAGAGGAGATTTTAATATTGGAAGAACTTATTGAGAAGTACTTGTTTCTTTAATATATAGAGATTTTTCCTGTCCACTTGTTTATTTTCCTTTTTTTTTTTTCTCAAGTAAGAGTTGATGAAGGCAGGCTTTAAAGAAAAGAATGTGTCTTCTGTTGTACTCAATTTCTCTCCACATCCTCAAAACAGTAACATTTTATTCCCAGTGGAACTGAATTGGATACAAGCAGTTTGGACAATGGAAGATATCTTTTATTTTAGGTGTTCAAGTAGTCAAGTGGAAGAAGACAAACAGCATTTTTCAAAGCCATTCTAAACAGCTTCTTTTTGGCCCTTCTTTCTTATCATAGAATCCTAGGATGGTTTGGGTTAGAAGGGACATTTAAAGGTCGTCTAGTCCCACCCCTCTGCAGTGAGCAGGGACATCAGCTAGATCAGGTTGCTCAGAGCCCTGTTCAACCTGACCTTGAATGTGTCCAAGGATGGTGCATCTACCACCTCTCTGGGAAACTATGTTGGATTTGTGTGGCAGGGTTTTGGTAGCGGAGGGGGCTACAAATGTGACTTCTGTGAGAAGCTGCCAGAAGCTTCCTCTGTGTCTGACAGAGCCAATGCCATCCAGCCCCAGGATGGACCTGCCAATGGCCAAGGCTGAGCTCATCAGTGACAGTAGTGGCACTCTGTGATAACATATTTAAGAAGGGGAGGGAAAACCTGTGCAACACTAGCAGCAGTCAGAAGAGAGGAGTAAGAATACATGAGACAAACAATTCTGCAGACACCAAGGTCAGGGAAGAAGGAGGAGAAGCCAGGTGCTGGAGCAGAGATTCTCCTGCAGTCCCCAGTGAACACCCTGGTGAGGCAGGCTGTCCCCCTGTAGCCTGTGGAGGTCCATGGTGGAGCAGATGTCCACCTGCAGCCCTTGGATGACCCCATGCCAGAGCAGGCAGATGCCTGAAGGAGGCTGTGACCCTGTGGGAAGCCCACATTGAAGCAGGTTCCTGGCAGGACCTGGGGCTCTGTGGAGAGACGGACCGACAGTGGAGCAGGTTTGGTGGCAGGACTTGTGAGTGCATGGGGTACCCACGCTTAAGCAGCCTGTTCCTGAAGGACTGCACCCCATGGGAAGGACCCAGGCTGGAAGAGTTTGTGAAGAACTATAGCCCATGGGAAGGACTTGTGTTGGAAAACTTTGTGGAGGACTGTCTCCTGTGAGAGAGACCCCATTCTGGAGCAGGGGAAGAGTGCAATGAGTCCTCCTCCTGAGGAGGAAGGAGTGGCAAAGACAACATGTGATGAACTGACCACAACCCCCATTCCATATTCCCCTGTGCTGCTGCAGGGAGGAGGTAGAGAAAATCAGGAGTGAAGTTGAGTCTGGGAAGAAGAGAGGGGTGGGGGGAAGGTGTTTTAAGATTTGGCTTTATTTCTCATTATCCTATTCTGATTTTGATTGGTAATAAATTAAATTAATTTCCCCAAGTTGAGTTTATTTTGCCCATGACCATAATTGCTGAGTGATCTCTCCCTGACCTTATCTCAACCCACAAGCCTTTTTTAATATTTCATCTCCCCATCCATCTGAGGAGGGGAGTGATAGAGTGGCTTTAGTGGGCATGTGGTATCCAGCCAGGGTCAATTCAGCACAGCAACCTGTTCCCCTGTTTTACCACCGTCAATGTAAAAAATTTCTTCCACATATCTAGTCTAAATCTAACCTCTTTTAGTTTAAAACCATTACTGCTTGTCCTAGTGCCCTATTAAAAAGTCTGTCCCCATCTTTCTTATAGGCCCCCTTTAAGAATTGAAAGGCCACAATAAGATCTGCCCAGAGCTTTCTCTTCTCCAGGCTGATCAACCTCAACTCCCTCAGCCTTTCCTCATAGGACAAGTGTTCCATCCCCCTGATCGTTTTTGTGGCCCTTCTCTGGACCTGCTCTAGCAGGTCCATGTCTTGTGCCGGGGACTCCTGAGCTGGACACAGTAATTCAGGTGCCGTCTCACCAAAGCAGAGTAGAGGGGCAGAATCACCTCCCTCAGCCTGCTGGCCAAGCTTCTTTTGATGCAGCCCAGGGAACGCTTTGCCTTTTGGGCTGCGAGTGCACATTGCTGGCTCTTCCTCATATATTTTTCCTCAAGAGTTGCATATTTCTTTATTTAACCCCCCTAGTCCTTCTCTCTACTTTGTGGTCATTTGCATAAATGGAAATCTCATGGAATAGATAAATAGTTTGCTAAAACACAGGAGATAGAAGGGAGCAATAAATGGCCAGCTCTTGTGGCAGAGGGGAGTCACCGGCAGAGGGGTCTGTACTGTAATCTGAGCTGTTCAACTTGTTCCTACATGACTTGGAAAAGTGGGTCAACACCAAAGTGAAAAAGTTGCCAATGGTGCACAGTTATTTAAGATATTAAGGATGAGCACAGCCTGCTGAGCTGCAGAAAGGCTACAACCCAGGGGAACTGGGCAATAAAATCCTGGATGAAATTCAGCACGCATACACGTAATGTGATTTGCGTGGGTAAGGAAACAATTCTAGCTTCATACAAGGGCTCTAAACTGACCATTGCTTTTCAGGAGCAGCTAGATTTTGGTGTTATGATTGACAGTTCCATGATACTTCTGGCTTCCACATGCTCCACTCTTGCTTTTGCAGCTACCTCTTAGTGTCTGTGCTCTTTCACTTTTCCTCTTATTTCTATTAAACATGAAACACCATCCATCATAATCATAGAATGATAGAATAGTTCAGGTTGGAAGGGAACTTTAAAGATCATCTAGTCCAATCCACCTGCCATAGTCAGGGATATCTTTCACTAGATCATCCAATCTGACCTTAAACACTCCCAATGATGGGTAATCGACAACTTCTATGGACAATCTGTTCCATTGCCTCACCATCCTAATTGTGAAAACTTTCTTCCTTATGTCCAATACAAATCTACTCTCTTTCAGTTTAAAACCATTGCCCCTTTAACATTAGAGATGTTACTAGATATTCCATTAAAAAGATTAGGATTATAAAGCACTGACATGCAAGGAAAATAAAGCAAGTACATAGCATTTTATACCAAAACTGTTAGACATCATGATCATTAAAAAAAAACCCAAACAACAAACCTTAGGGTATATAACTAATTCATAATATAATAGCTATTTAATTTCTGCAGTACTCTGCTGAATGAATCAGTGCAGTACAGAGCTAATATCAGTGTGGCATTTATAGTAGATTTTCTGTTTACAGGCTGAAAATATTCCCTGAGGAAGAATTGTGATTTGGGTTATCAATGAGTGTTAGCAGCTCTAATGCACATTTCTTCTTTCATTTCAGCTGGCAAGCTGCTTAAAGACCCAGGTTTATCTATACAAATTACCAAGTTCCAACCAAACTTCATACTAATAATTTTCACCTTTTCCCGTAAATCTGTAAACCAGTGTTGTTCATAAATGTCAGTTGAAGTCATCTTATGTGAAATCTTAATTCACCAAGCTGCAGCACCACTATTCAAAATATGAGAAGATGCCAGCCTGCTGGGCCACAGCACGGCTGTAACAAGAAATCACGACAGTTTACCACTGAGAATGCAAGTAAATTTTATGCCCAGATGATGCGTCTGGGAAATACCCCTCACAACCCCCCTTTAATCAAGTCACCAAATGTCTCCCAGAGACTTTTCAATAACCATCACTCCATAAAATTACTTTTAATGAATGCAGCAATATGAGTGATGCCAGGCACTGGGACCAGAAAAAGCGAATGCAATCTCAAGTCTCTGAATGTTGTTATAATACTAGATTCCAATGTACCTCATAAACGTGAATAAACTGGGGCATCTCTGTCTTCTGACATAACCTCAGGTACTCTCTGCTGGCTGGTTGCTGCTGTGCTGCACATCTGGCCCCTCTGAGCTGATGGAGGTGGAGGAGAGGGGGCCTGGCACCGAGGGCAAAGGAAAACCTGCCAGCTATTAACTGGACATAGAGCATTAACAGGACAGACACGTAATCGAGTGTGCCTGCTTCTCTAAAAAAAGGGAGAACTTGCTATCTCTAGCTACCGTGGCAACCGTGTTCATTAAACTATTATTTTCCTCATTTTAAGGATAAAAGCCCAGTTTCGATGGCAACTAAGTAACTTGGTGCTGTTGAAAATCTTTAGGTGCCAGAAAGGCTATATGTGTCTGTCTCTAAAGTTCAGATCTTTAAGTGTATTTAAACACCAGGTTGTCAGGTGAGAGGTACTGACACGCATTATAAAATCTGTTCTTAAAAGACTTGATTATAGTTAATCTGGGGAAGAGGAGAAATGAAACTCGTGGATTGTGACATGCCCAGAGACCTTCCCACTCAAAGCTGCTCCAAGTGTGTCACTGCAGCCACTGGCAGCTCGCAGCGTTTGCTGATGATCAGAGTAGTCATTACTGGTTCTGAACAATCTTCTCCTGCTGCTTCTGTAAATAAATATTTCCCATTGGATACTTTTTGACTATACACTTATTTTTCTCTTGATCTTTCTATTTCCCTTCTTTTTTTCTTTTCTCCTTTTCCCATTGTCATGTGAGTGCCTTGTAGAAGCCCTGCAGTTCCTCCTGCTGTGCTCCTTTTGCACCATGGTAGAGACTTACCCCAGGATTCCCACTCCAGGTTCTTTTTTTTGTACAGCAGTCTCTAAGAGAGCAGAAAAATTGCTTGTGCTCCTGAGAGGCCGCATTGCAAAGTCCATAGGGTGCACTCTGGCCAGCTTTCCTGACAGAACAGACATAGATCAGGCACAAAACATCCACAAGCTTTTCTCGTACAAGTCAATCTGCTGTTAGTCACATGATGATGGACTCAGCACCAAGAATGAGATGAAGGCATTGTTACAGGAAGAATGTGCGCTATCCCATTGATCTCCATACCACAGCAACAAAACACCAAATGTCCACAGTTGATATAACATCAGGCTTGGTTCCCTATGGGCTTTTCAATGAGGTAATTGGAGTTTATTCTTTGCTTGGTTTTAAAGTGAAAAACAGAAACGGCCATGAAGAGTCACTGTGGTCAGGGCTTATTTTAACATCTGCATCGTTGTCATACTTGAACTGTCCTAAAAGTTATTATCTGGCTGTCCTGTGACCACTTTACATCAGACATTTTGGCCTAAAATCATAGAGTAAGGACTGAAAACTGGGTTCCTGAACTCTATTTCTGCCTATGCCAACTGTGGATCTTGGCCAATTTAAAGACTTAGCATGTATCAAGAGCTTTGGGTTTTGGAGCTGAAAAATCCTCCAGAATAATGAGTAGACTGAGTTAAAACAGGTCAATAAATAGATAGAAAAGGAAGCACTGTAGAATAAAGAAAAATATGCTCAATAGATTTTTTTCAGTGCCAGTGAATGAGGGAGTTGGTCATTGAACAGAAGGGCATGAGCTAGAGGGAGCCGTGGGACAAAGTGAGCCAGGGCTGAGCAGGCAGCACAGAACAAACAGGTGAAAAAGAGTCTTCTTTGCAAGATTTTGGATCATGGACTAGGTTAATGACATTAGTTCCCTGTTCAGTTATTCCTAGAAATGAAACTATCTTCTGAAGTTACAACTCTCATGTGAGATTAACAGGATATTCTTACATAAAATTTTTAAATTTACCTTATGGCAAGGGTAGAAAATGAATGTTTGCACTTAAAATGATGAATTGAAGAAGTGGAAATAGATATTTTTTTTTCTGTACATTGCCAGTTCAAGGAAGTCAGATCAGCCTAAATCTAAAATAGTTAGTCTGTTGGGTTTTTTTAAATTTGTAAAAAGAACTAAAAAATATCCTTTCAGATGGAATGAAATATTTTATTCACTATGATTCAGAATGTTTTCTTTCAAGGCTGTATTTTATAAGTAAAAATAAAATGTTTTGACATTCCAAAACAAAAGTTAATTTTCAAATGAGAGGCAAATAACTATTCTACCAGGACTTTTTCTATTCTCGTCCTTCCCATACACTGAAAAAATTGATAAAACCAGAATGAATTTGCAAAGCATTTTAAGGTTACAAGTATCTCATGTTTTTCCATAAAGAAATATGGGCAAAGCTTCATCTACCTTTAGTACTGAGAAGCCCAAACTAATCTATCGATTTATAGCAAGGTAGCACTTAACAGAAACATACATTTTTCTTCCAGGTCATAATTTTTGTTTCATAAATAGAAAGGGCCTCAGTGTTACCATCCCTGTGACTGACTGTGTCAGAGAGAAAGCGTGACCTCTGCAACGTGTTCCTCTTGAATAAGGACAAGAAAATCTCATGTAATATAGTGTCTGGAAAACGAGACCTGATGATTCAGCTGCAAGAGGAACTGTGCCTTAGAACAGCATGAATTTTATCTCTGCCTTTCATGTCAGTCTTCCTTTGTTGTAGCATTGTCAATCAGTCGGATCACTCTCATACTTCATTATGTTTCCATGGTGATCCTTTCCTCCAAAGTTAAAAATAATCCTGTTCTGATGTTGAAACTTTTAGAGAAGATGACCATACTATTTGCCTACCTGCAGTTATCTGCCTCCTGTACATAGAGGTAGGTACCCAAAAAGGATATCCGTTCAGTTTCTTCTGGTTTTTCTAGTTGAAGTAGTACAGTAGCAAATGGGCTAAGCCCCTTTCCTCAGTTATTGTCAGTAAATCAATTCATGCTACATCACTGAGCTTTTAAACTGTACCACAATTTGCTACATCACCAAAATTGTCCTAATAAGCAATCCCAAAGCTTCATGACAACACTTATACATGCATGTGCAATAGCAATTTCTTTGCTTAATATTTTCTTGCTTTTACTCTTACAGAAAAAGAGAGATATTAGCTAATGTATTGACTTCATTGATGTAGGATGATATTTGTGAGAATTACATGTTTACCTGGGCAAGCACGTAGAGGAACAGCATGTTTTGTACTAGTGACCTTTTGGGAAATCAAGGCAATGGGCCTGAAAATTCTGTAAAAATGCTCACTTATCTCTGCTCCTTGGCTTTCTTCTTAACTTGCAACTGCAGCCTATAGGTCCAAGGTGCACAGTTCCCACTTTGATTATTTCACATGATGGCTGCTCATTTATCAGGTGCCAAATCATGAGAATTTTAAGAGAAATGCAGGTTTAGTGTTTGTTAGGATTCTGAAGCAAATTTCTTAAAATGTAGAATAATTTTATGCTGGTTTTGTCATTACAGCTCCTGGAGTCTTACTCTGGGTATCCAAAAATGAAGACCATGCAATCCATAAGCCCATAAGAAGAATGGTGCAGCAGGAACAGCTACAGAACCTGTTCCTAGGGCTGCTTTCAGTAAACTTCAAAAACCTGTGCTGGAGTGAAACTTTATATCAAGTGGATTGCTGATTTTTATTTTAATTTTTTTTTTAAACTAGGGGAAGAAAACATGAAAAATATAGTGCAAAAAGGCAGCCTGAGTTGTTTAAATTTGTTCCTGTTAAAGCAACTAAAGCCAGGGTCTTAAAACAGGATGTATCAAGTCAGCTAAATTATATATGGCACTTTCAGCTTTTCCTGGCATGAAATAGCATACCTGACTAAGAAAGAAAGGATATGGACCTTTGGGAGCCAGTGAGGCTGTTCCTGCTCCCATCTGACTCAGAGGGAAAATAAAACGCCCTCTTTCTGGCTGTAGCAGGATTAATTTCTTCTATAGTGCCTAGGTTTAATTCTCTAGATTCACAGAAAGAAAGCACAGCAATTGTTCACTTATCCAGAGGAATGTGTAGCAGGCTCTGACATTTACTCATAAAGGATTAAAAGTATTTCTAAAAGCATAACTCTAGTTCTAATAACTCACAATTAAAAATTAAAAGCTTCAATTTATTTATTTTTATTTTTTAATTTTTTTATTTTTACCCACAAACTCTCATTAGAAATTGTAGCATTACTGTAAAAAAAAAAGTGAGAAGAGGCAGGGTTGCACTTTTCTGACAGGGAACAGAAGACTTTAAAAGAGAATCCATGTCCTTGTTCCTACATCAATGAACTTTTAAACTGTACCACAATTTGCTACATCACCAAAATTGTCCTAATAAGCAATCCCAAAGCTTCATGACAACACTTATACATGCATGTGCAATAGCAATTTCTTTGCTTAATATTTTCTTGCTTTTACTCTTACAGAAAAAGAGAGTTACTCCTTTCTGGTCCAAGACAATAGCTCTGTGCTCACAGAAGTTG
Organism: Antrostomus carolinensis; assembly: GCF_000700745.2. Lineage (NCBI taxonomy): Eukaryota > Metazoa > Chordata > Aves > Caprimulgiformes > Caprimulgidae > Antrostomus > Antrostomus carolinensis. The sequence continues at coordinate 27,985 of NW_010322672.1, forward strand.
CAGGCAAGAAGACAGCTTATTAGGTCCACTTGACAGAGATTCACATGCACAAAAATTGTGTTTGTAGAGGAAACAGTTCAGCTACTGTATGAAGTAACTGACACATTGATAGTGCTCGCCTCTTCAGGCTGACACCAGCTAATGGTATTTTATTTTCAAGTGATTTCATTACAGTGAAAGAGAAACACTTTTCTTTTTCTTTATGGCCTACAAGTGGAAGGGACAGAGCAAAATGATTCTAAACAAAAGGAAAAAAAATGAGTAGCTTCAGCTGAACAAAAAGAAGGGCAGAAACACGGCACATAAGCTCCCACCCACACCTTCAGAGAGAACAGCAAGGCAGTAGCAGTTGAGCTTGCTGTCTGTTCGCTCTGAGTCAAGGACTGCTTTGTTCCAGGCTGGGGAGACATATAATAAGTGCAACCCATTTTCCCAAAGAATTTACAATCCAAAAGAACAAGGCAAATAGAGAAAAATGACAGTCTGAGTTGTCATCTCCAGTCCCTGAAGGTACAAGGCTGTAACCTCATCTGTTGTGTAATCAAGAGCCTGCTGGGTCCTGCCATGGTCACTGTGAGGAGTGGGATCTGAACTGGCACCAAGCGTGTCAGCTCACAGCAGTGTAGACTTAAGAGGCTATATGCCACTGTCAGTGTAAGCAGGACATTTATGGTCATCTTTTCTGTATAGTGAGAAAAGGATTTATAGACAGAAATTAATTTCAATAGTAGGTTGAGATGCTCACCTTCATTCTCTCCATTCGGAAGAACGGAGAAGGGTACATCAATAACTCCAGGAAGTAACTTTGGCTAGCTTTTCACTCCTCAACTTCCCAGCTGGCTATCCCAGCAGAACATTTTGTAGGGCTCTTTATTTTTCTGAAACTGGCTTCCTAGTTGCTTCTCCTTCCTTTTACTTCTTATGACCTTCAGCCTTAGTGCAATAATACATCATTATTGGAAGATGAAACATCAGTCACAGTTTTACCATTCTAATTCCTCATTCTTTTTCAACATCCAAAAGGTGAATGCATCCAAAATGGAATTGAGATTTCTTTCCCAGTTGGAGGATCTTACAACAGTAATAAATGAGTTACCATCTGCATTTCTAATTAAAAATCCAATTGGTATAATGTAATGAGGTTTCTGGATGCAATTAGCAACTGCTGGGGGTCTCTTTATAGAACCAGCACTACAATTATGAGGCAAATAGATTCTATCATATGCAATGAAAAGCTTTTTTGAAGTTTTTCTGTCCTTAGCTGAATGGATTCACAACAGGGAGTTAGGCACTTTTAGATTCTGTAATCTACAGAAATGCACAATTCAGGCTACTGCTTGGGTTTCCTGTACAGTTCAGAACAGAATTAAATGCCTAATAAGATCCATTGAGCCTTCAAAACCATGCCTAACTTCTGGAGTTTTACATTTACTGCAGAATCCAGGTCCATATGTTTATGTTTGGATCACAAGCACTGCATTAAGAATAAATAGTGGAGACGTTTACTTTTTCTTAGAAGTAGGGCTGATAAAAATGGTGGAACTTTCTGGGGATTTTTCAGGAAAACAAAGTTTTACATGTTTTTTAATGGTCAGTAAAAATTTCAAAGCCACAAATTAGTCTTGGAGATAGCAATGGATCACTTCTAGATCAAAATTTCATAACTTTGTTATAGCAATGACTTATACTTCAATGATCCTTTACAAATTAGACTTTCTAAAGAGAAGAGTGAAAATGACAGAGAATATATTTAAAAGCCTCTTTCTCTGTCTCCCTTATCTCCATGTGTATGTACACACATAGCTAGATTCAAAGGCTTGCATAAAAGTTTTCTACCAGAGTATTGCTGTGTCTGAGGAGTTACTATTTTTCAGACTGAAATGATGATATTTATAAAAGCAAGACACTCAGCAGGCAATGGCACTTTTAGCCTGGCTAAATCATCAACAGCACTGTCTTATTCACTAGCTTTAGTACAGTTACCAAGAAAACCAAGATCATTGGTATGATTCAAAGTCACAGGTTGCCTGGATTGCCTGGATTTCAGGTTTCTTGGGGGCAGGCCTGAGAGATGTTCTCAGATTCTTTCAGCCCACTTAGTCATCTGTCTGTCTGTGCATGTGGAGGCACCTCCTGCCCTCTTTCCAGGGCCACCAAGTCATCAGGATCTTGCGAAGTAAGAGAGTGCCCACATGGTTTGGGCCTCCACACAGATCTGTGATCCCCTGAGATCAGTGCTTCCTAATTCCTTTTTGGTCCTTGGAGAAAAGAGAAGCTAAAGAACAAAAATGGCTTAAAGAGCATGTAAGATGCTATTGCTTCCTCACAACAAAATCAAAATTACTCCTGCTCTAATGATACATGTAACAGAAGCAACAGAGACAACTCTATAAAATGCATTTTTTAATGCAAATTTCTGTGTATTCTTTGGCAGAAAACATACGACATTTGATAAAACTACTTCTGGTTAGATAAACATGAATATAGGCAGACTTCAGTAAAAAAAAAAAAAAGATCATTCTGTCAGATTGATAGAATCACAGAACCATAGAATGGTTTGGGTTGGAAGGGACCTTCAAGATCAACTTATTCCCAGACCAGTTCCATGAGCAGGGACACCTTCCACT
>NW_010322672.1:30823-43162 GCF_000700745.2 Antrostomus carolinensis
TGTAAGTTCACTAGAGGGTCTCCCTGAAGCCTTCTCTTCTCCAGGCTGAACAGCCCAAATTCTCTCAGCCTGTCATCCTAGGAGAGGTGTTCCAGCCCTCGGATCATCCTTGTGGCCTGCTCTGGACTCGCTCCAGTAGGTCTGTGTCCTTCTTGTGTTGGGGGCCCCAGAACTGGATGCAGTACTCCAGGTGGGGAGTTATACTCAGTTTTTTCCTAGTTTGGGTCAATAAACTCTGCTAGCTGACCCAAAGAGATTTATTCCAAAATCAGATTAGACCGCAGATTTATTGCCTTTACTGGAGATCTTAGCAGTACCAAAGGGACCAGGCTGCAGACTGAGGCAATCTGAACATTCCTATACTGTGTCTCCAGAAGTTGGAGATAAAATGTTATTGTCGTGCTAATGTTCATCCTGTGATGAAGCTCTTGGCTTAATTTTAATTTCTTAAATAATTTTATATGATTTGTAATAAATGACTGCTGTTGAGATTGTCTGAATCAGGCAGCAGGTGAATCTAGGAAGCAAGGAATGAGTGAGAGAAAGCAGCAGCACAACAGGCAGTACCCAAACTAGTCAGAGCAACACTGCTTAATCTGCTTTGCCATGATTTGATGAGTATAAGAAGAGTTTTTTTTCTTCCTTGGAGCTCAGTTACAGTCAATTAAGCTTACACTTGTAGTTCAAAGAATCTCTCTGGAGTTCAGCAGTGAGATGAAATGAAGGGGTTCCTGGGAGGGTCATTTTATCTCTCCTTTGTGACAAAAGGGTAGCAATGCACACATTGTCTTAACAAGGTAAGAGCTAGGCTTCCTTTCGAAAATAGGGCTTGTGAGCTGCCCACTCTCCAGCATCCCCCAGCGAGTCCACGCCTGAACAACCATACTCGTGAGACCACAGACTACATGATGCCTCTTTGCTGAGGCTGAAGCCACTCCTCCCTTCAGCAGTCCATTTCTTGAAGAGGAGACACTGGGAGGAGGCAGGTGGTATGAACCTCCAGGTAGTTTTTTGCTTTATTTTTACTATTCTGTTTCTAAACATATTCGCCTTGACTTTGACAGACTATGTGAAGCTTTCTACCCATCTTCTATCTTTCTCTGATAATCAGCACAACCTCTGCAGTTGCTGACAAATCTAAATTGCTCTGAGTGCCACAAATCATGCTGCTAAAATACCTCCCAGTCAGTGCAACTTGCAGAAGTATCTCAAACCACTGGCAAACTACTGCGAGGAGGAGTTTGGGGAGTGGAGATAAGTTTCCCAAGGCAGGAATACCCACTGGTCTGGCAGGAGGGGCCATCAGGTTTACCATCCGTGAAACCAGCCATCAGTTGGCATCTGGCCCTAATTTTACAGCACCGAATAATAGTCCTACAAAACCAAATCCCACTTTGACAGCTAATGGCCAAGGTGGCAGGAGCAGTTACAGCAAACATGCCTGAAGAGGTTCCTGCACTGGTTTTCTTCAAGTCTCAGTAGAAAAAAAAAAAAGGCAAAATAATAATCAGGAGATCATTATCCGCTGATTCTTCACTGTCATGACAGGCTGCTTTGCTTTACAGGGCCAGAAGTGTCCTAGTGTGATACTATGGTAATTATTTGGTTTTATTTTTGGTTTTAGAAAGAAGCCTAGATATACATGCCAAAGACTGCCAGGAAAAAGAGAAGAGGGAAAAGAAAATCAAATTTTTCTTACCATTAGGACATACACAGCAGTATGGTTAAGTCAGTGAACAGAGTTTGCAATTAATATTTAAAAGCTTGCACTAAGTTACCATAATTGAAATTCAGATGACACGGTGCTTTTCTGCCTAATCTTACACTCTTGATTCTACTTTGATTCAATTCACTGGGGGGAAGTTTGGGGTCTCAGTCACTAACGTGAAGTCAGATACAGTATAACTGTTCATATTTTTTTTCTTTTGCTCATTCTTCTTGAGTTAAGGACTTTGATAATGTAGAGCTGACATTTGGGGAAAATCTAGAAAATGAATCTCTTTTTATCTCCAGGCTAAGCTGCTTCACTGAATAGAGTACTATAATAAAACCTATTTGTATGCCTGTCATATGAAGACAAACGTTTTCCAAAGGAAATGGATTTGAGTATTTGCAAGAAATGATAAACAGTCAGACAAAAAGGTACTGAATTTCACTTTGAGATGCATGGGAAAAGTAGGTTTTAGTTTCCCTTGTCAGGGAGGAGGAATTAATATGAAAACCATGTCAGCTGTGAGTCTCAGAAATGAGATTTTATCCAGATCTTTATGGAAAGAAGTGACTTGGAAATATCTTGAGGGGAGTGGTTTAGGCTTATGAACAAAATGTCAGCCTGCATTTTTATCAGGAATAAATCAGAAGAGACTTATCTACTTCTGATAAAATGATTTACCTGGATTTCATTTGTGCAAAATCCTTGTGCAAAGCTATGTCAAAAGCTAGTCCTCTCTCTGATGTGTATAACTGAATTACTGTGAATAGGTGCTTATACAAGACAGGGTGCCGATATCAAGCCTAATTCCAAAGCACTGCCACTCTCCCAACTCTCCAATGAAGCTAAAAGATATATTTTGCTGACAAAACAGCCACACAGTCAGAGCTGGGAGGTACCCTGCCACATCGGGCAGCCTGGGTGACACACAACCCTTTGGCTCTGTGACGTGCTCACCCTAGTGAGCATGGCAGGCTGCTGACTGCTGTCTTGCTCCTGGGATGAAACTCCACCACAAAAAGGTGGCTGGTGGCACCGGTCTGCCATGGAAACCAAAGTGTCTCATCACATTTGAAGGTATTTTTGGAGTGGTTGCAAGGAAGAAGTTTGTCTAAGAGCAACCTTTTCCGCAAGGAGTCACTCAATTTATTGATGTAAACAATCAAGTAACACCTGAACCACTTGGAAAGGCAAATCCCATGCTAAGGAAAGGCAGATAGAGGCATGTGAAGGCAGATGCGTGCAGGTAGCTGAGGAGTCTGTGCCTCTGTTAAGCAGAGGAGATGGGTGAGGTCAGCAGCTGCATGTTTGTTCAGAGCTTTTGCAATATTCAGAAGTCTTTTAGAGATTGCAAACAGTCACTGTAATTATAGCTGTAATTAATATATTTTCCAAAACTATTTAATTATTGCCTAAAAGTAGTTGAAGGATACTGTCATGTTTAAGTCTAAAATGGAGTAAAGACACTTACTGCCTGAGAAATGTCATTGTGGATTAATGCATAATGATGGTAATTATACTAAATGAAGAATATTCGAGTGCTTACCAAGCCTAATTAAACTTTGCAGCACTCCTAAGACAGAAATATTGTTATGGTAATCTTAACAGGTAGGTAAATTGCTCATCTTGGCACATGAAGGCTGGGTAATTTACGCAAGGTCACACATCAAGCCTGCAGTATAGCCAAAGTAGAGCCCATCACCTTGACTCCTAAACTGTCTTGCAGCTGCAGTCTTCATATAATTCCTTCTCTCCTAACTTTTTATCTTTTTTCCTGAAATAGAAACTGTCTTTTGTTCATAGATCTGATTGTTGATAAATTCTTTTATCCCCAAAGGACACATATCTCCAATCTTTCCCCAGTAATTCATGCCAATGTGGCAATTTTCTAGAAAGTGAAGGATGTGAGGGCAAAGAAGAGGACAACATGAAGAAAGAAATAGAGGCAAAAGCTATTAAAAAAGAATGGAATAAAAGGAACTACAGGCAGAAGAAAATCATGGCATACAAGTGAAAGACAAAGGAGTCAAGAGGGAATGAGATGTCAAAAGAAAAGGGAAAGAAATAGGAGAAAATAATGAAATGGGAAAGGAGACAGTCAGGAATTAGCAGACAGGAAATTGTAAGTAAAATCAAAATCCTCTAAGAATCGAGATGTATTTAGTGGAAATTTATTAAAACTAAAAATCTACTGTCTCCACTATAGTATTCTATTTACATACCAGGAAATTCCTTACATCTTCAGTCTATTAAGTGGTTTCTGTCCCCTGCATAGGGACAGAAAAACTGCTGCCTCTGAGTAAAGATGAAAAAAGCAGCAAAGCTCCTGCAGAGTAACCCTAAAATGGTAACACGAGCAGACTGTGGAAGGAGTCCCCACTGAGATCTTTTGATTAACCTTGCTATGATGTAAGTGGGGAGCCTAGATTAAACCAGCCATTTCTTCTTTTTTTCCCCCTCCTTTTATGTTACAGTAATGCAAATAACTGTTAGAAATACATATATGAAAGTGCTTTTGTTTTTTTGTTAATTTTCAGTCTTGCTTCCATAACTTGGCAAATGACTTATTTTTTTCTGTCAAAAGCAAGAGGAGTTCAAGATACTGTTAAAAAGGAGTAGCTGGGAAATTCAAAGAAAAAAAAAACCCCACATCTTAGCTGACCGATATGGCCCTCCAAACCCAATTAGGAAATCAGAGCACTGAATGTGTAAAAGGAGCAGGGGCAGACCAACAGTTCTTGATCCAAAATTATTTCTCCTAGCATATACAATGTGCAGCTGACTAGAGCCACGGTGGAATGCTCTGCTCTTCTCTGTGCTGTTGGTCATTCTTATGCATTGTTTAGCTAATGTGCAAAAAGTATTGAGGTGGTCTGAATGTAAAACTCTGCTTAGGTTTAGATTTTTCATCTATGACAACAGTCTTATACCCATCTCTGTGTTTCCTTCCATGCAGATTACTCACTCCCAGAGATACTGAGAAGCATCTTCCCCTCCTGTAGTGAAATCTTTTAGGAAGCTTTGGTCCTACCAGGATTTCTATCAGAAATAGCTGACTATCAGCAAAACAGAAGATCTCATCAACAGCATCTTCTTCTGCTTCATTTGTTGCCTTGCTTAGACTTCCCAGCATGGTTTGCCCATGGAGGTCATGTGCATGGACACAGTGGTAATACAGGAAAGTTAGGATTGGCTTGCTGAGCACTGTTTCCAGGTAGACAAACTCTCCACAAATTATCATACACACAATTTCCTGAAGTTTCCATATTATGACATACCATACCTGTTGATTAGTTTTCACTAAATCTTTTGTCATATAGAATTGTTCCTTTGTGAAGATCAGATGACCGCTTTTTGTCTGTGTGACAACTCTTATTTTCAAGTTTAATATTCATGTTAGGTGTCCCTAAAACACAGTAGCTAGGGCACATGTGTAAATGGGAGGTAATAGCAGAAATGCAGCCATGAATTAACTTCTTAACCGAGTGAATATTTACACAAAGATTTTTGTTTTCAGCTCACCAAAGCAAAACCAGCCCTCATGATTCACCAGCTGTTAACGGTTTGAGATTAACAGCAGGTTTCTTAACCTCTGGACTGCATGTCCTGGCCACTAAAGAATGTATAGATTCAGTTACATGGCACATGGTCTGATTTAAAAGTTCTCAAAATAAATTTATTAATGTACTATTCATTGACCCATTTTGTATTTGTATTTGCTAAAGCTTTCACTTGGGAATGAGAAATCTCTGGGGTGGTAGCTCTGTTTTGTGAACTGCCTGTTCTGGCACAGTAAGGTAATCAGAAATGTCCTTGCCAGTGGCTATTCACCACATTTTCTAACTTTTGATTAAATATATCTCATTATTTTTACTCAATATTAGTTATTATTTCTATCACTTTGAAATGAGAATTGCAAATGCTTTGATTAAGGGATTGAAAGTCTGTAACTTGAGGAAAGGAATTCTTGCAGAGTCCTCTTTTGTAGCTTTCTCTTGCTGTGGCTACTGAATCTCACTAATTACTGTTTTTTCAACAGCAAGGCCAATGAAAGGCAACAAGGTCAATGCAGGAAATACAGGTAGATAATTTAGGTACAACTCAAGCCAGGCTGTTCTCCCTGTGGCCAGGTGGAAAACAAAGTGCAGGGAATTAATGCAGCTCCTGGTCCTCAGGATCAGAGAATCCATTCCTTCAGCATCTCCCTTGATGGTCCACACACCTGAAATGTAGGAGGCAAGCTCTGGACTTGCCAACTTAATGGACCAGACAGTACAGCTGACAAGCAACAGCCTAGGCGTGTGCTGAAGCCCTCAAAAGATGACTGATTTGAGCAATCCTTCTGCTCCCAGTGCTGGGACAAGAAAATCCTTCCAGTTTTCCAGCCACAGCTCCTCTTCAGATCTTACAGCTCTTTTCTACTTACATAGGGAATCTGGGTTAAGTGTTATACCTGGGCCTGTAGACAAAGATCCTGGCCAATAAATTTAAGCAAATTTAACACTTGTGGAAACTCTGTACACTTCATGGCCAAATGCTCTCAGGTCTCATGGAGGAAACAGGAGTCTGTGCTGTGTTACCTGAACAAAACCTGCTTGCTGCAGTCAGGCTTGTTTGCTACTTTCATCAAGGTGCTATAAAGCCAGTTGAAGGTCTCATGCCAAAACCTGTGAATCTGCTACATATTCCTTTCTACTCATCCTGATACACCATCATCACAAAGACACATAGCAAAATTAGTAGTGGAGCAGAGGCACAACATTAACCATTTTCTCTGTGGTCACTGACAAGACTAAAGAAGTTTGTGAGAAAGAAGGGGAGGTTGGCACTGTCTTGTAGAATGGTTTGTTAAAGGAATATTTTGATTCAAACATGGAAACCTACATTTAACAGGAAACTTTGCCAGAATGAAAAAAAACCCAACTTTATTACAAATTAGGAAAAAATATCCTGAGAAATTTCTAAATTATCTGTGGAAAAAGTGTTTCATATGCTCATTTTGTTCTGTTCTGGACACATTTGGTCCATGTTTCATTAAGGGAATGGAAATGTCTTCCTCCTAAGAATTCCTGGTCTGCATCCCCATTTCCAGGGGCTCCCCTGCTGTTCCCCAGGAATTTGGGTCAGCTAAGGGAGCTCCATCCAATCCAGGTCAGTCACTGGCAGCTTGAGTTTTTTCTTCTGGAGCTTTTTGGACTGCTGATTCCTTGCCACAAGGATTACTAGACACTACACAGAGGGTGCAATAGTTTCTGTGGCTCCCTGCTCCCTTGGTGTAGATCTTTGTGCCCCTGCAAGAGCTATGGTTTGCAGAGATTTTGCCATCTCAGTTTCATACCATAGAGGTTAGAAGATATGTCTTCATTTTTTGAGGAAGTCAGCAATGCTGAGATGTCCTGCAGCTACAGCTCCTAGATGGTGTAAGGTTCCCAGACAGTTGACCTTGTGTGGAAAGGATCACAGTAGGGTGAAAGCAGGGTGACCCAGAAGCCAGCGGCTGTAGGATGCCCCGAGGTCCCCGGTGAAGGGCACATAGAAGTGCAGGGACATGCACTGAGGTTGCAGGTAATGAAAGTCCACACACCACAGGAGCCTATACCTGCCATTCTTCTGGAAAACTTCACTGAAAAGGAGACATTTTCAGAGATAAAGTAACATTTTCCTGACCTCAAAATATAGCATAATTAGCTATAGCATAGCATAGCTATTAGCTATGCTATAATTAGAGCATATAAGTCTTATTAGTAAGTCTTATTATTACGTTATCTTCTGTCCCACAACCAGCACAGATCAAATAATTCTTAACAGTTTTATGAAGCACAAAACAAACAAACATGACAGAAATTAATTCAAAGTATTTAATCTGAAATCCATTTTAGATAAAAGAAATCAAGGCCTGTAAAAATAAAAGCTCGGATCTGGTTTCAGCATATGTCTAAAAATCCAGAATAAGTACACCAAAGGCAATGGAGTTATTTAGATTTTTTCTTTTTTTACCACTAATGATTAGTGTAATACAGTATTGCTATTCTCTCATCAGATCCCTCCCAAATCAAGAGATATTTTCAGTTTTAAGGCAACTACTTTAATATTCTGAGGGCAAAGGTTTTTGTATAAATCCACATTCACTTGAATGTTTACAGGATTTTTTCTTTTTTTTTATGAGCATTCTGGTAAACACAAGTGTTTGTGGAATGCAGCTCAGTGGTTTAATGAATAGCAGTAAAGCCAGTCTTCAGTTTTTATTCAAAGGAATAGTCTTTTTACATTCTTGTCAAAATATTCTTGAGCATTGGTTACTGCATTTAACAACTTTTGGGGATGACTGGGTTAGAAATAGTTAGAACTTGTACATTTTTCAAGAATATAAAAATTTTGTTTTTGAAACTGTTGTCTCAAACAGTGAAAGATCAAAAATTTCAACATTTCAGATGCTTATTGACAAAATATCACCAAAAATGCTGGGTACCTTTGGTGAAAATCTGAAGCTGCAGATGAGTTTATACCCAACTGCAATCATTACACCTCCTCTTGTATAAGCTGAAGAGAAAATCATGCCCTACCCTCTGTGGCTGGTTTAAAGTCCCAAGGCAGTGCTCTCATAAGTGATCCCCGTAGGATACAGGAGCAGGTGCATCATGAGGTAACGTGGGCCCGTATGTAAAGACCTGGCAGCGCTTGCTGGGGTAGCTGTGGTACGTGATGTTAAATGTACTCTGTGTGTGTGTAAATGAATCAGGTCAGCAAAGGCAACTGTGGGAGCACCTGCATCTGCAGTATCCCCTAATTAGCAGGCTCTTCTTGTACTGCAATGCCTGTGTGATGTTTGTGCAGGAGGAAGAGCTATATAGCAAAAGGGCAGGCACACCACACATGCTACATTTCAAAGGGAGCCTTTGTGGTCTCCATGTTCAGCCATAGGTCTGCCTGAAGGAGCCCCATCCAGTATCTTCTGTCAGAGCAGTGTCCACAGGCACCTTGGGACAGCTGAAGCTGTTGCTTTGCTTAGAAAGGTAAGGAAGAGAAAACAAACTCTGCAGGAGAGAGCTGAGGATATACCCTATGGATCTATCCTATAAAGACCTTGGACAGAAACATGAGAGGCTCTGCTGTGAGCCTGCGTGGGTCAGGTCTTATCTCAAGCAGTGGCTGCTTTGCATGAGACTTTTCAAATAGCACAGAAGTCCTCTGTTGACCAGGATAGTCTGAGGGTGGCAAAGGTCTGGTTTAGCTGTCTCCATAGGAATCACCCCCTCCCTGCCCTCTTTCCACACACAGAGATGTGTGGCTCGTGTGCCAGCCTCAGGCCTGTTCCAGCTTGGTGTCATTCATGTTTTGGACTGAAGCTCCTGGAAGCTACACTGAGCACCAACGTGGTCCCAAAGATGCTGTGAAGATCAACATACACATTTGGTGGTAAATAGTAATTTCTGAATCCCTGAGGGAGTTGCATCTCCTGCTTACTGGAGCTTGCACAGCCTTTAAGCTGGGTCACTGAGCTCCCTGAGACAGAATTATTTTATAGAAGAAATAATATTAAATGAAAACTATGAAATAGTCACAAACAAATGCAATGTTGACTTCTAACAATGACTGTTCACACCAGAAACCAGGCTCTGTGGAACTTTCATCCATCTAAAAAATAGAAATAGCTTTTGTATAAAATTCAAATGAACAAAAGCAACTTTACTCTTAAACACTGAGCAGTCACGATAAGCTGCTTGTCCATAGCATGATGTATTTACTAAAAGCACATTCAAGAGAAACAGGAGCTACTCAGAAGCAATTTACAAACAGGAAAACAGAGGAAATTGGCTGGGTAATTTATTCTCCAGGAAGTATTTGCATGGTTGTATAACCAAGGCACCCAGCAGAAAGGCACTTTCAGGCTGTACCTGTCCATGACTTACCAGGGTCTTTCACTGTATTTGTTGTGTTAATGCCAGGTGCCTGCTAATGCAAATTAAAAATTGCAGTTTTAAGTACCAAGTGAAGATTTAATTTTAGTATTTGTTTTTCCTAATGGAAGAAGACAGAAAACCCATTATACCCTAGGCAATTACTATTTTGCCTCCTGGGCACTGAAACATCACACACAGAGACAAATATATACATAGAGCTGAGCTTCTTCTAGTAGCACGTGGGATGTTGGGACATGGAGACTAGATACTAAGTTTCCATCTGTATGCAAGTGTCCAAAACTTATTCCTTGTTATATTCCTGTTTCTCTCTGTCATTCACTGCCTATACCCACTGCTATTTTGTTCTTTGCTCTCTTCTTTTGCAAAGCTCTTCTTAACACTGTCCCTGACCATTTAAATAGGAATTAGTCAGAAGGAAATATCTCTCTTTCTCATCCAGTAGCAACCTGCACTGAACTGTGCCTGTAACGCTTCACTTGAAGTAAGAGACAAAGCAGAATTGAAAAGTTGTAGGGCAAAGCTAGATCATCCTCTGGATCTCCCACCTTTCAGCTCTACTCTTTTTCTGCATCTTTATCACTCATAATAGGGATAGAGATTGACTGCAGCTGTGATCTGGGTGGTTATGTCCCTGTTTAGAGCCGGGTCTCCAGGTTTCACTCTCTCCAGGACAAATGTGGGCACAAAGGAGTTGAACTACTATAATATCTGCTGAGTAGAAACCCCAGCTGGATTTGATCCTTTGACTTTCTGCTTTTAATAACAATATTTTAATCAGTAACCAATGACATTGTCCCAGCCGCCTGATAAGTGGAGACTTGCTCCAGCTGAAGGAGAGGGGATGAGGGAGGGAATGGAAATGAAATTAGCTCACCTGGTGAGATGCTTTCTGCTCCAGCTACTTGACCACACTCTCATTACATGTTAGCCTTAAAATATTACTTAGAAGTAATTGTTTAGCACTGCGGAAGAATGGCTGTGTACCCCACCATTAATGATTAGCTTCATTTTGCATGAATTAGTTGACTTCCTGCAATTACTTCTGCTTTTCCCCACCACACAACCATGGTGTTCTGCTTTCCAAAGGCAGTGAGTTGGCAGCTTGCTGACCCTGAATGCCTGTGAGCTACAAGGTGTGCATTCCATTTTCTGCACCAGTCGCTAGGCTGAAGCATTCAAATTCCAGCAGACACAGGGTGGTTTATGGTTTGTTGCCTGCACCAGATGCTTAATAGGAGGGACAAAGTGAAGGGAGAGTGTGGGAGAGAGGAATGCATTTGCCTTGCCAAGGTGAGAGTCACCCATAAAGGAGTCGGTGTGGCTGTGGTTAGAAAAGTGACCCTGTTAAAAAACACCTTGGTGTTTTATATTTCTTCCCTTTCCATACTCTCCACCTCCAGAGTACTCCATCTGACCAGGCAAAAGGCTCTGCTAAATGCCAGTTCATCCCTGCATCTGGAAAATTAAATAGAGCACTCCTTGCTTTGCACTTCATTGATAAGAGCGAAGTGTCTGCAGCTGGAGCTCACCTGGTGCTTTTGTCGATAGACGAGGCAGTGCCAAACCCAGCGCGCTGTGCTGCAGCCGGCCTGCCTCTGCCCTCTTGGCTCCTCATAGTGCTTTTTATTTCCATTTAAGCAGAGTGCTGTGACTCAGAAGGCAGGCAGGAAACACCTGAAAGCAGCAAGGTACCGTGTCCATAGCTGTGGTTGTACTTTGCTTTTCAGCTCAGCGTGCCACCACTTATTCTCCAGTGTAATCTGCCAGAGTCAGGACTGACTGTTGTAGAGCAAGCATTTTGTGCTCGGCTGCTGCTGAAACTGTGGTCTGACATTGCAAAATAAGGAACATGAGCATTCTGGAATAAAGGTTTAGACTTAGCAAGGCCCACTGGTCCCAGATCTGGTGTGGTCAGCAGTGCCAATTCACACCTCAGAGGCACTCAGTGAAGAGCAGAAACACCAAAGGGCACAGGTGGGCTCACTACTTCCACAGAAAATCCCATGTCAGGAGAGTATAACCAAAGCTGATGCCTGGAAAGAGGATGCTGGAGCAGGAAAGATGCCTGTGGGAATACGGGGAACCTGCTGTGGGGAGGACGTGTTCATGGCAGAAAATCCACAAGATCAGTAACTGTGAAGGGAGAAACCATGACAGAAAGTTGTGATCGTCTTTATGCTGGAGATCTGGGTTTTTGACTCTGGACCTGGTGCCATGGAGAGGGGGGAGAGAGACTGTTCATGTGCCTGTTTCTTCAAGAGAGGAGTTTTCTGTGACATTTTCCTACAGTGTATTAAATTCTGTTTGAAATTACATACTGAACATGGGGTTCCAGATGCTCTTGATTATGCACCTCATTAGACTCAGCAGGTCTTTGGTAACATAACATTCTGCCTCCAGCTCCCATCATTTGTGGAGTAAGGTGAATACTCCATGTGCTGAAGAATGGTCATCAGACGCACTGGTCAAGGGAATTTGGAAACAGAGCAGTGCTACTCCTTATGGTCTTTGCACTCCTAAGCTGAGCTCCTAAAGAGCCATGACAGCTGTCTGGCAGACCAGGAGCCTCCAAAGAGAGTACACATTTGCAATGAAGTTGCTTGGGCTGTCATGGTTTGCTTGATCCTCCACACTGCTGTTCATGGTATCACTTCTGGTCCTTTTCTGCATTGTCTGTACTGAAGTGAGCCTTCTGTCCTCGGAAGA
>NW_010322672.1:43181-55744 GCF_000700745.2 Antrostomus carolinensis
AGTACAGAAACAAAAGCCACCCTGAAACACATCCTTCCTCCTCCAGGCTCTCCAGGCCACCTCAGTAAGCGCTTGCCTACCTCTGACATCCCAGACACCTGGAGGGGGCTGATGCAGATGCACCAGTTATTTATTTATATTTATTTCCATTATTTACTGGCCTTCCTTGACTGCTGTCCTTGAATGTACAGATACTTTCAAAAATTGAAGAATGCAATTAAATGAGATGTTAAAGCTGCAGTTTTGATGGCTCTGTCTGACAGGCTAAGGAAGAAGGCTCAAAAGGATATGTGCAAAGGGAAGAGGAATGCACGTTTACTTCTTTAGGGCATATCTACAGGCAGCATCTCACAGAACCCCAAAGCTGCACTGACCAAACCATGAACAGACAGAAAACACACCAAAGCATGAGACTGTGAAGAAAATGCAATTTTGGCTCTCCAAAGCAGTATAGCTGTATATTAAGCACTGAAAGACTCCATTCCTCAGCTTTGGCACTGGGGTCTCAGTAATTTGGAATATCATGGTCCATTGCCTGGTAAAGACAAGCGCTGAGATCCATAGACTCAAATTCAATGGTGACAACTGATTTTAGAGCTTTAGTCATTAAAATAAGTGGCTACAGAAGAAAAGGACTATTAATGAAAAATCCATGAGGCTGTGCTGTTGTTGACCCTGGACATGCATCACCCGTGCTTGCCCCCACTGGTACCTCCTGCCCTGACCCCTTTGGCACAAACACGGGTCCAAGAGACTGAGGGGAGCTCCTTTTTCCTGCCCAAACTTTGTGCTAGTGTTGTCTGGCCCTGACCCCAGAATTTCCCAAAGTCAAGCCAGCCAGTGGCACCCCAAAGCAGCCCAAAGAGAGAAGTATGTTGCTGGTTTGCTTCCTGCCTGTTCTCCATCAGCAAATGCTCTCAAGATACATGGGGTGACAATCGAAAAAAATGTTGCTGTAAATAACTCTGAAGTGCAACATACTTTTTGGTGTGCAGTATTTCCTACATAAACATAGGAAATTTTATATGTATGTATAGCTGTACTATTACATTTGCATTTTGATATCATAAAATCATAGAATGTTTTGGGCTGGAAGGGACCTTAAAGATCATCTAGTTCCAAACCCCCCTGCCATCAGCAGGGACTCCTTCAACTAGACCAGGTTGCTCAAAGCCTCATCCAACCTGGCCTTGAACACTTCCAGGGAGGGGGCATCCATAACTTCTCTGGGCAACCTGTTCCAGTGTCTCACCACCCTCACAGTGAAGAATTTCTTCCTAATCTAAGCCTACTCTCTTCCATTTTAAAGCCATTACCCCTTGTCCCTGCCTTTGTAAAAAGTCCCTCTCCAGCTTTCTTGTAGGTCCCTTCTGGTACTGGAAGGCCGTTATAAGATCTCCCCGGAGCCTTCTTTTTCCAGGCTGAACAGCCCCAACTGTCTCAGTCTGTCGCATAGGAGAGGTGCTCCAGCCTTCTGATCATCCTGGTGGCCTCCTCTGGACTTGTTCTAACTGGTCCATGTCTTCCTTATGTTGGGGGCTCCAGAACTGGACACAGTACTCCAGGAGGGGCCTTACGAGAGCGGAGTAGAGGGGGAGAATCACCTCCCTCGACCTGCTGGCCACGTTTCTTTTGATGCAGCCCAGGATATGGTTGGCCTTTCTGGGCTACAAGCGCACATTGCTGGCTCATGTTGAGCATCTCATCCACCACCACTCCCAAGTCCATCTCTTTGGAGCTGATGTGCATGAAGGAAATGGATTTCAAAGGTTCATCTAAGAACATACACCAAATATGAAACCTCTCAAAAAAATCTTCATGCAGAAATACTTATATACTTTTATTAGCAGAAAAGAGGCTCAATATAATGATTTATCTGACTTTATTTGAAAATTCAAAATACTGAGCATGCTGAGAGAACAGCAGTCCATTTATAGAATTAAAATGTGAGAAAGGCACAAAATGAATGCTTTAAGACATTGAATGAATTTGAGAAAATGAAACCCTATTAACAGAAATATTGTGTTTACTAGAGATAATAATTATTCAATTACGGAGCTCTTGTGATTACAACTACTTTAAAAAATATGTAGTACACGCAGCAAATAGAAATCCAGCTTTAATTCAATTATGCTGGATGTATGGTTCAGAAAACATATCAGATCATTACATATGCTGCTATAGCTACTCTTAAAAATATATGGTAATTATAGAACTTAGCCTGTCCTCGGCACTGCACAGCTCCACAGCACTATTTCTCATTTGAGACCATGCATCTGGTTGTAATGCAGTTCAAAATCTGAGTCTTTTCATTATGAGCCACTGCTTATTTCTGACAATCTTATAACCATCAAATCCTACTTAAAGCAGCCCTAGTTTGAAAAGGGACTTTGTAAAACTTCTTAGTCAAATTATTGGCTCCCCTGTGTACCTTCACAGTCATACTTGTGAAAAATTGCACAGAGAAAAAGCTACGCTCAAGGTAATGCGTTTCAGATATCTACCTCCATCTTTCCTTCTTATTTTTTCTATGCTGTAGTATCAGAACAAGGGAATGTGATATGTATAAAGGAGTTTCAGGTTAAGAAACACAGGTATTGTCTGTTTAAGAACACAACCCATTTGCAGTGCTGTTAGTCTCATTTAAGACACTAAGATCCCTAAATTGAAAGACATATGCAAATACCATGTAGACACATGCGTATATAAAATAATATGCATGCCTATCTTAATTCTCTGGTCTCTGTGACTTCATACACACCAATGGGGGTCAAGGCTGCATTGCACCATTATTGAGGAAGCAGTGTAGATCTCTGCATCCAGCTGCGTCTCTGTGGGCAGAACTGCCAAGACCGTGTTGTGCTGGGACAGCAGTGGCAGCAACCTTACAACTAATCTCACCCCCGAGATTGCCATGATTCCTCATGGGCAGTGGAGCTGCATACCAGTGCTCTGCAGCCGGGACCTCCCCACAAGCCAGGCAGCTCCGTCCTTCTCTACACTGTCACCCAGGTCCTTGCAGAGAGAGGGTCCCTTCCGAGGTGGCTGGCGAGTGCAGGTGACAGAGACGTGTGATGGATTAGCCCCATATGTAGAAATCAGCCCAACTTCTGTGCCATATACGTTGCCTCAGCCCTGACTCCAGCAAAAGTGACATGAGCATGTTAATGTACTCTGCAGTCTGGAGGAAAGGGGAGATGCAGGACACAGATACTAAACACCTACTTTCCTCTTTGCAGAAGGTTAAAGAACAGAGCAGAGTGACAGCTCTTGGATAAGCGGGTCTCCTTGCTGAATTCATTACCAGGGGAGGTGTCAGATACCACAGTGCAAGAGACCCTTGAAGGGGAATAGGTGGCAGAGAGCAACATGAAGGACCAGCTATTCACTTCAGGACTTACTGGGCAAAATTTATTGTGAAAAAGAGAAGCAGGAGGGGAGCTTGCTAATAGCCTCTGGAAATGTAAAAAATTTATTTCAAGATTGAGAGAGTTAACTGGGAGTGGAAAAGGAGGAATGTGACTGAGTTACCAAAGAGGTGACTTAGGAAAATCTGCTTCACAGTAAGCCAGTTGTGAAATCTCCATCCCTAACCTTCCTTACACAGGGTCTAGAGAAGCACTTATTCAAAATAATATAGAGAAAGGTGATTCTGCTTTGGGAAGAAATCAACTGCATTACCTTCCAGGGTCCTTCCCAGGCCTATGCTCTTCTGCCCATTTAATGTTTTAATTACTTGGGAGTTTTGCTCTAACTTACTTGCAAAATAAGGCTGAACACTGTGCAGCTGAATGCTGGGAGAAGGGGGCTGTTGTAAGTAGCTGGAGTTGGTGAGGTCCTCGGAGCTTCATGGCTGGTGTGGAAGTGAGTCTTAATGGCTGTTCATTAAAAAAAAAATGGTGAAAAAATGCTCTTAATTATCTTTTTCATAACTACCAAATTTACTTTGAGCAAGTTTGAGGCTTTGATCAACCTGGTCTAGTGGAATGTGTCCCTGCTCACGGCAAGGAGGTTGGAACTAGATGATCTTTAAGATCCCTTCCAAACCAAACCATTCTATGATTCTATAATTATCCTCCAGAAACTGATGCTTCAGCTAAAAATATATTTCCAAAGCATGGAGTTATCACCATTTCTTAACTTCTTAACTTTTTACCTGGGCATCATTGAGAAAGCACAATGTTCTCCATTCATCCACTTCTGCAGCTGTTAACAAGCATCAGAAATAATTAAGCTGTTTTTCCCAGCAGCAAATCATTAAATATTCTTTGAAAAACATGCTTAATTGAAAGGAACATCTTCATTTCCCCCCCCCATCTATAATGCCAAAGCCTCATTTTCTCTGCTTCATCCTGTAACATCCTCACACCTCTGTAGGTATGTTTTGCTGTCTGTCAGCTTTGGAAATCTTGGTTCTTCCAAGTAACATCATAAGGGAAAAAAAATGGACTCAGTAGAAAAATCTGTATAAAATATGCTTTTAATTCTGATATGCCTGGAAAACTAAGAGCATAACACAAGTGGATTAGGTGACTCAAGCTGCTTGCAGGGATGTTCTACCCTGAGGGTTATAGATGAATTCCTGAAAAAAAATCTGCAATACATCAGGCTGTTGCTTGACAGTAGCATGGCTGAGGATCGGGGAGAGTCTCTCATCTTTACACCCTGACAGCTCATTCCTCCCCCCTATTCTCTATACATGCTCTGCTATTCTGCTTTTGCTAACAGTGGTCAGAAATGAAGTGAGCCTTATAAAATGTATATTGCTGTTGCCACTCAAAATAGACAGATATCAGGAAAATGAAGTAAACAGCATGATAATAATTGTTTTCCTCTAGTCAAGAGAGAAGCTCAATATACCTTAATGGCAATCACTAACCAGGAATGGTCACAGGGGCGGGTTTAGGCTTACAAGTCAGTCTCTTTTCCTTGTTATTTATTAGGATGAAAAGAGCAACAGGCATGAATGACACAGAACGATGAGCACAAAGCCAGCCTTATGATCGAATTGCCTCAAGCAAAAATAAAATCTTATCTCCGACTGCAGGAGGAAGAAATCCCTCTGCAGCAATAAATCCAAAGGAACAGGACCAGGCTCTTAGTTACATCCTTTGGTTCAGTCATAGGATGGGAGCAAGAAGCCTGTAAAAGAGCAGAAGACCAAAAGATCAATCAGCTGGGGCTTTTTTGGTTTTGTCTAATACAGGCACAGCCCCTACTTCTACAATTATCCTACTGCCCAGGTGGTCCAAGTTCTGTCCTGAAGGATCTCTGAAGCCTTGTCTGCTTGCAGGGCATGACCTGAAACCATGGCTTCCTTGCTCACAGTGTTATCATCAGGATTTGCTATTTGTGCTCCTCTTTGGACCCTGCAATTACAGTTGACTCTTCTAAGTTTCCCCTAAACAGTGATGTTTTGTGTTGTTGTTTCTAAAATATAGTATCCAGAGGTCATTTCCCACCACACAATAAGCATTTGAAAGCAGTACTGTGTTTGGAGGCAACCTAATTTCCCTGCGGTTTTTTCCAAGCCCCAGCACTGCTGTGTTACTGAAGATGCTTTCTCCCTCATCCCAACCTTGAAATGCCAAATATATCTCGACTACAGATGTTGAAGATGATATAATGACATTGGATTGTAATTCAGATGATGATTTTACTGCCAAGTAAAATCTTAGTACTGACTACAAACATAGCAATATTCTCCAGTGAGAAAACAATATTTACAGTAGGATTTCAACCACAGCAGCTCCATGGTGCATTCAAGCATCTGTTTACAAATAGTTCAAAGAGACTGAATTGGTTACTGCAAGAAGTGACCAACTTACCATTTTATTATGAAATGCCTCCATACATACTGCCACCAAACATCACCTCCACTTAAATGTTAGGATAAATTTTACAGACATAAACACAAAAATAGCTGCTTATATAACTTTGAGTTGTAGCACAAACTTTAATAGTAGGAAGAAACACTGAGGGGAAATCCATTGTTGAGCAGCTGTCTTTGACGTAGTCAGGGCTGTGCTCTGCATTGTGTTGAGCAACGAGAACCTAAGCTGAGAGGGAGGCTTCAGCAATGTCCTAATTTTCATTTCCTGACACATGCTGATTTGTATCACAGCCTTCATGTTTTTTAAACAGAGAGATTCCTGTATGCTTAATATGGAAGCTGCTGTTTGCTGTGGAGTTTCCCAAATTTATGTGCCTGCAGGATATTTAAAAATATTTCCAAATCAGCCTATCAAGGCAGATTTTTCTCCTGTCAAGAACGTTTATGTAATAAAAACAAGGATCTCAACAAATGCCTCCCTTGTAACTTTGCCTGTATACAGAGCATGAGGTTTGTAAAAAACAGGTGTCAGTTATATGCCTGTTTCCCTGCACCGCTAAACATCCACTCCACTCTCTAAATTACTAGCTCCATATGCAAACATAGCATGTTTGCAGAAAAATACACTGCAGCTGACAACGTTTAAATTTAATCTATCAAAAAAGAAGGTTGCAAAACTACAGAGTAATATATCCCTTTAATATTATCCACTTCAGGGCCACTAAACATATTGTAACCACCTTCTCCAGCAAAATACTATTAGGAGGAAGGGATGCTTTCTGGAGGGATGGGCTTTATGGTGATTCCATTTTTTCGTGGGGCACATGTAAGGCAGAAGCCACAAGGAAGAAAATATTTAGAGCTCCCCACACTACAGTGCAACACTGTGCACAGCCATGATTTGATGAACAGGAGGTTTGGCAGCAGAAGGGGATGGAGCAGCCACTGAATCCCATCTCCAGCGTTGCTCCCAGGCAGAACCAATCCTACAGCACCCAACTCTACCACTGCCTGACATAAGCCAGGAGATAAAGTATGCACGTTTTAATGTAGGTGCACTCCCTACTGTGATAGTTTCACTGGGCCAGCCCTTGGCTAGCAGCCAACACAGCTGTTCACCCACTTCCCCCCCACCCCCAGGGGATAGGGGAGAGGATTGGGGGGGCAAAGAAAAGGAGGCTTGTAGGTTGAGATAAGAAGAGTTTAATAATAGAGAGAAAACTTAAAAAAATACTAATATTAAAATAGTAAAGATAATGACGACAGTAACAAAATATGCAAATGAGTGACACCCAATGTTATAGCTCCCCCCCCTCCTGACCGAGCCCGGCCCGTTCCCAGATAACCATCCCGGAGGAGCGACAATCCTGAACCAAAACCGCAATCCCGGAAGAACGAGAGCCCGAGTGAAAACCAGAGAGAGCTAAAAGAGGAAGAGACCCTCAGTAATATACTGGACATGACGTGATATGATATGGAATATCCCATTGGCATGTCTAACTGTCAATTAAGTTTATTAATTTAAATATTCTTCTCCCCCCATAAATCTTGTGCTTGTGGACTAACAGAACACAAAGTCCTTCACTTCCAGTGACAAAAATGCAAACACTGATATATTATCAGTGTCTCTCTCACAGCAAGTCCCAGGCTGGAAGCAAAACACAGCACTATTCTTGCTACTGAAAAAGAACCCCAGCTCTATTTCAGCTAAAAACCAGGACAGCTGCTTCGAGATTACTCCCATAGCAATCCCTTGATTGGGGGCTGCGTGTAGATGGCAAACAGCAGCACTGCACAGAAGTGCATTGCAGGCCATGCGAGGGTGATGGTGGTGTGACCAGCCCCTGCACTTGGCTTGGTCCCTCATGGAGCCAGAACTGCCAAGTGACATCCCTTCCCTACATGGATGGTGAAGGCGATATTGGAGCTCTTTCCCAGTTGCAGAAGGAGACATTGGAACAGGCTGCCCAGGGAAGTGGTAGAGTCACCATCTCTGTAAGTGTTCAAGAAAAGTGTAAATATAGCACTTGGGGATATGGTTTAGTAGGCATGGAGATGATGAGTTGATGGTTGGACTGAATGATCTTAGAGTTCTTTTCCAGCCTTAGTGATTCTGTGATTCTATGATTTTGGGTGCCCTTGTTCCCTGCTGCTGCTCCCAAGCTCCAGACCTTCTCCTCCCACATCTTAGAGGTCCTTCAGACACTTTTGGGATGTTTCTAGGTCTTTGACATTTTGCTGACGTTCTGTGCTTCCCTTATTCCTTCTTAATGCAATGTTCAGTGAAGTTACCAATTCCTTCCTTTTGGCATTTTAGCCTTTTTTGTCTTCTACAGCTGCTTTCCCTAGCAGACGGTCTCCAATGGCAGTCTGAGATAAACCGTTTTTTGCCATGGGAGTTTGTAAAGCCTACGACCGCCTCTGTACTGCCCCTGCTCTGGAAGTCTCTTCTCCTGCAGCCATTTGGATACTCATCCTGCTTTCCTCCAGAGATGCAACCAAGAGCCCATTGCCCCACCACAATGGCAGGAAGCGTTTTGACCTGAAAGAGAAGCAGACTCATCTTTTCCTAACTACAATCAGCTCATCTGCATGCAGAGAGGAAAATAAATGGTAACAATATTATTCAATAACTTAATAACTATTTGGGATGGACAAAAACACAAGGCAAAGCAATGAAAAGAAAAGATAAGTATGGGCATCTTTAGAAAAATATGCTCACATGAAATTTTCTTCCTTACTGGGGGAAATTAGAAAAGAACCATGCTCTTGGAAGAAACTGTAGTAGTTCCCTTCAGGAAGCTCTATTTCAGGATAACACAAACTATGTGCTGGTTGGATCAATATTTAACATGTCTGAAAAATAATATTGCCCTATTACAAGTTCCTCCCAAAAATGAGCACAAGCCAAATTCTGTTCTACAGTAATACCTATAGAAATATAAGCACCTCATAGGAGGATGATACTATCATAAGTCAAAGTAAATGTTTAAATATTATGCTTATAATGAAAGTAAAATTAAGAAGTTAATGACAGAAGGAAAAAATACAGATATCTACATCTTCATAATCTGTTGAATAACCTTTATTTATGTGGTTGATAAATAATCTGTTGATTCAGAATTGAAAAAAATGTGGAGATTCTTTTCCAGATCTGGAATGTGCTTGGGAAAATGTGCAATAATTCATGCCAAACTACACAGACACACGTGTGTTTTAAAAGCACTTTATTAGGATAGAATCAAGCTCTTTTTTCATCAGTGTTTTGAATCTTTCTGGGAAGAATGCAGTATTTTTCAACTTTCTTTATTAAACATACCTGTTTTTTCTAGATATCACAAGTCCTCTCTTATTACTTGTGACAGTGAAATACTAGCCCTTTGGAGCCTGGTTCAAAGAGGTCCTACATCTTCCTCCTCTATTAGTACTGAATGTTTTCTGTGGCTAAGATTCATGACTGCACAGATGGTCTATTCATCATGTTAGGCTCAATTACCTCTCAAAATATATAAGGAAAGCATGTTTCCATTGAAGTCAGTGTTAAAATTCCTATTACTGCAATGGGGCTATGGTTTTGCTCACAGTGTTCAAATGGCATACTGACCTTCGGGAGGTCCTCTGGATGGGAGTGAAATTCATACAGTGTGTGTATCACCATGTTTGATAGAAATGTTTCTAGAATACACAATTTCTGTAGAATATATTATTGCAAGATGTTGTTATGCCATTTGCCAAAACAATTTTTCAAAGCTGAATTTGTTAAATGTTTTTTATAATTAATGGCATTATGGAGACTCTTAATTTAATTATTCAACAGTGTATTCTCTCTTCTGATGGATGTCATTGGTCATTAATTTTCTTGCTTCTTTTTCAATTAGCCTAGATAGATTTTTGCCCTTACTGTTTAACCCTTAACATACACTCTGCAGAGAGGGTGCAGCCCTAATCTGACACATGGCATAAAACAAGGATGTACATGTTGCACTCTGTCAGCAGTGCTAATTCTCACACACACAATTTACAATGTCTTATTGACCTACAAATTTCTTTGACAGCTTCTTAATTTTCCTCCTCTAAAAATGTGTTTAAAATCAGATCTAAAATGCTAATATTCTGTCTTTATGTTTCCTCCTGAATTCAAGCAGCATAACAAAATGCCAGTTCTCTTATTCATTAAACATACTTGCAGAATTTTAAAACTGTGTAGTAGACTCCAGTCTTGTCTTAGTATGTATTCAGGATTTCAAAGCAAGCCCTTCTCAATGAAGAAATATTGAAAGATCACTCTATATGTTTTGTTAAAGAAAATTACTCTTTTAAACACTCTGGCATTTCTCCTGTGTAAAGACTCGAGGACTAGGAACTTGTGTGGTGAGTAAGTGCACAAAGAATGTCCTGATTTTTAAATTGCACTTATAAAACAAAACTATTAATAACAGGTCAAGGCCTTAAAAGGATAGAACAATTTACTGCTTATATAATAAGAATACGTGTGGCAAAAAAGTGTAGAAAGCTTTGGGTGACAAAGTTGTTTGCAAATGGCAAAGCCATAAGCGAGTACACAAATCATGGCAATGAGAACTGTATCAGGGAAATTAATTTCAAAGGCAAGGTGCAGGAAAGAAGTATAAAAGACTATGTAAAAAGACTACTAAAATGTTTGTCTGATTTTTTTTTCCAGGAATAGCAAAAGTTCCCTGAACACCATCCTACTTGACAGATGTTTCCTCACACTCACTGCCAAGAAAACACCTGTGAGAGCCAGAGAAGGAATCACATTAATGTGCTTTTCACTAACTCCTTCCTCTGAATCTGCATTTTCAGTGTCTAGCATCCCAAACACGTGTCTCAGGAGGACACTTTGTGTCCCATGCAGAAGGTTTGCCTGATATGTGCGGGTGTGGGGGTAGCTGGGTGGGTGCTGCAGCACTGGCATATGGCGATGGTGCAGACCCATGGTAAGGAAAGGGGGATACATGGTATCCACTGTGACCAGGTCAGCTCAGACCTCTTCACAAAGTCATCTTCACTTTTCCAACAGTGTTTTTTTGCTGTCCCATCACCTCGTCCTGATATCTAAATGGGGCAATGGTCATTGCTTTCTTGTGTACTTGGCCTTGTCTAAAAACTGAAAGATATTCTCTAAGTCTTCATTTCTCTCAGAGAGCCTTTATCTGGTTCACATTTCCTTTGAGGAGTCCCTCCCCGAGCAGCCCAACATGGCTCTCTCAGCATCCCCCAGGAGATAAACCATGCAGCACAGCTCAAGAAAAGATTGACACAAACTACTGAAAGTGAATTCACCCTCCCCTTTTCAATCAGATAAGATACCTCTTTGCAGTGTCAGCTGGGTCAGACTTCAAAAGTCTCATAACAGAGAAAATAACACTGTAAGTCTTGGAGGACGAACGCCAGGAATCTAGCTGCCCTTTGTCTGTCCTTGTGCTGTCCTTCATCCTAGAACAGGTGACATGAGACCTGCATGTTGAAAGCAAAGCCACGGCAGAGTGATTTCCAGGTGGTGTATAAAGCTTGGGAGCTTTGAACTGTGCCCTTCTGAATTCCCACATAGGAGAGAAGCAGCATGACCTGGATGTCCCAAAGCCTCAGAGAGCCTCTGCCTGGCATGACCTCTGGGAGCCTACAAAATTGAGCAGCACTTAGAGAAGCACAGAGGTTTCTCTAAAATGTGCCAAACCTCAGCATTAACTCGAGGAATATGCAAATATTAAGATGATTTAAGGCAAAGATGTTTTCTCCATCCCATCAGATATTCTGGACTCACAGATGAGGCTCTTGCCTGCAGAATTCCAAATCAGGGCAGTCAGCCCCCGTGCAGTGATTGATACCACTAAGGCAGCATACATGCAATTAATAAAAACACCTTATTTACCTTTCATTTAAGCTACTGAGCTGCTGTAAAGCACCTCTTTTACCAGACACAGCAATCATCCTAGATTTCTGATCTCTCCTCTCCACATTATGGGAAACCATAAGTTATGGCGACTTTCTATTTTACAAAGAACTAAATCCTGGTGATAAATCTGTGTGGTTGCTCTAAGTGTGGAAAAAAAAGAAACACTTACCTTTCTTCCAAACTTTAACCCAGCTCTCTCCTTTGGAGTCCTCACTTCTTCCATCTGGGAGAAATGTGAGGGCTACATACTGCAGGAGTTTGTAAGGAACTTACTTCTTATAGGGTACAGCTTCTGGTACCACCCAGAAAGGGAATGTAATCACTGTCTTTAGGAAGTCTTCATAACAACTACAGCATGAGAAGAAGCTCTCATTTAAGAGAGCTTGATGCTAGAGTATGAAACTACTTGTTCAATAAAGTCTTTCCAGTATCTGCTCCTTTCTTTTCGATCTTAAATAGTTTTACCATTTATTTTCCAAGTCACTGTCCTTTAACAGTCTGTTTTCTCCCGTTTGTTTTTCTTCTGTTTACACAGTCTCAATAAGAATGAATGTATTTATTTAGCCATATGATGAATCAGAAAAAAATAGTTCCTTTGGTTCACTGCTCATTCTGCAAAAGAACTTGCCTTCCCTCCTACCAGGAATTGGCCAGGCTGTAATAGAAACTCACCAGAACGTTATTTATTTTATGCATTTCTTCTTGGTGAAGCTCAGCAAATGTTATATCATCATTGATAAGTAAAGCTTGAAAGGGTTGAATGTCTAGTTTGATGACCTCAAAGGTCTTTTCATAGAATCATAGAATGGTTTG